>NC_007270.2:0-275000 GCF_000002725.2 Leishmania major strain Friedlin | reverse complement strand
GCCCCCGTGTCTCTTCGTCGCGCTGCGGCGTCTCCAGTTTCTCAGTTGCCCCCCCCAAAAAAAATGCCATCTGCTAGTACCTCCGCTTCATCGCCTGGCAAGGCGGTGGCGGTGCCACAGCTCGGCGGCCAGCTGCGCTCGTCAAAGCACGTGCTGGAACGACTGACAAGCAGTCACTTGGACCACCTCGTTACCTCGCGTCGAAGCGGGGATACCGTGTTGCGGGAGTCCCTCGCCGCGCTGTACTCGCTGGCGACGAAGCTGCACTCACCTGCGCTGCGCTTCGCCTCGAACACCATCGAGACGCGTAAGGAGCGACACATCACCACGGAGCAGGTATGGGGTCAGCTGAACATGCTGATGCGGCCGGTGCTCCGCCAGCTGGAGAATAACGTCCGCCGCGCACAGATGCTCTACGCTGGTAGCGGCAAGGGCACTTCAGCGAAGGCGGCGCCTCAACAATCCCGCAAGGCCGAGGCACCATCAGGCAAATGCAATGATGGTGGCCGTCGCGCACGCAAGCCCGGCGGCGACGCCGCGGAGAAGGACATCCTCTCTACCCGCACCTCGGAGCTAGACGAGAGTGACTTGAATGAGGAGATTGAGGCTCTGCTGGCGAAGCAGGCGGCTAAGCGCAAGTCGCGGAAGGAGGCGAAGAAGGGTGGCGGCGGTGGCGACGATGCATGGCGCTACGCCTTCGGCACGGACAACGCCGGCGAGGAGGACGATGAGGAGGACGACTGGGACGGCGAGGACTCTGACCACGGCAGGTCGCGCCGCCGTCGCCGCGAGGAGGCGGAAGAAGAGGACGAGCGGGATGGGGAGCCGCCAGACCGGCGCGCGCGGGATCGCAACCTGCGAGCCATGGCGGACGGCGAGGATGGTGCGGAGTCCGAGGAGGAGCTGGCCGCGCTCCGTGAGCTCTACGGCGACGACTTCGAGAATGACGGGCGCGGCTTTGGGGAGGAGGAGGACGACGAGGACCCGGATATGGAGGAGGACATCGAACTCGACGATCCGGCCAACGATGCAGCCGGTGAAGCGTACAATGAGCAGGACGGGACGTACTTTGGCAAGGGCGACATCCTCAACGACGAGGCGGGCGACTTCGAAGAGGAGCACGGGGGCTGCGGCGGTCGTGCCGGGCACATTGGCGGTGAGGATGACGACGGCACCGGTGCTGCACTGCAGGGCGAGGGGGAGGAGATGGATGAGGAGCTGCTCGCCGCCCTAGAGGACCCAAGCCTGTCTGAGCTGCAGAAGGAGCGCCTGCGCGAGCAGCACATGGTGCGCAAGATGGAGGAGAAGCGGCTCTTTGCCACCGACTGGAGCATGGTGGGCGAGACGGCCGCCAGCAAGCGCCCGCGCGACGCGCTGCTGGAGGTGGACAACCTGGAGTTTGAGTACGGCATGAAGGCGGTCCCAGTCATAACCGAAGCGTTCACCGCCAAGCTGGAGGACCGCATCAAGCAGCGCATCCAGGACGAGAATTATGACGATGTGAAGCGCAAGACGACCTTGTCAACGGAGGCTGACATTGCCCACCCGAAGTATGACGCTGCCCTCGACGCTCAGAAGTCGAAGATGTCACTGATGGACCTCTACGAAAAGGATTTTCTGGAGAGGCAGCGACTTGCGGAGGAGGCGGCCGGCGGCCCTGACGCCCCCAAAGCGGAGCCGCTCACGGAGATCGAGAAAGATGAGCTGCGGGCGATTCAGATGTGGCAGCGGCTGGCTCAGCACCTCGATGCCCTGAGTAACTTTCACTACACCCCGAAGCCGGTGCAGCAAGACCTCGATGCGCGCGTGCGCGCGGTGGAGAACCAGGCACCGGCGGTGGTGATCGAGAATGTGGGCAACTTCGCCACAACGCGCGAGAACGCGCTAGCCCCGCAAGACCTTTACCGCGGCTCTTCGCACCGCTTCGCCGATGTCGGCACCGATGAGCTGACGCCGAAGGAGCGCCACGCCCTGCGTCGCTCCAAGAAGGAGGCGGGAAAGAAGGACAGGGAGCGCAAGGAGGCCCGTGACAAACAGCGCGCTGATGTGCGCAAGCGAAAGCAGCAGTCAACTGAGCAGGCGACTGGAATGAAGTAGCCGCCGGGTGGGTGGGTGGCGTTCAGCATGCGCGACTAGAGCAGCTGTGCCGGGCTTTTGCTGTGGTTTCTTCCAACCCCGTGATGCGGCGGTGCACTCCTCCGGATGTATGTGCCTGTCTCGGATATATCTGTGCTAAATACATTGAACACTAAGCTGCTGCCTCCCTCTTCCTCGAACACAGTCGCACGTGTTCTGGTAAACGCATCGTGGAGAGACGTTCATATCCCTCTTCTGCGTGTGCACGCATGTGTGCGTGTACGTGTGGGCAGCACTCAAGCGTATAATCGTCTACTAATGAATCTTTACGTTACACACACACACTCACACAAACACAGGTACATACATGATGCCAGTCTCTGTCCCATTCTCGCATGCATGCGTGGAGGGGGGGGGGGGCTGCATGCGCTCGTGAGAAGGCCGATGGCCGCACTCGCTTTGAACACTCCACACCGCCGTGAATGGCACGCATGCATGCGTGCAGGAGCGACAGCGAAGGCAGCGGCGGCTGTGCACAGACCCAGACGGCTCATCCGCTGGGCCCTGGCTGGCTGCTTTGAAGAGCGAGGCGGCCATGACCTTTGGTGAGGAAGGAGTCGCGTGAGGGCACCTGGGTAAACTCCCGCGGCTGCTTCCTTCCTTAGTGTCGACCCCTCACGCCGAGCCGGTCCAGTGACACTGTAAGACGTGCGTACAACGTGCCTGCCGCGGCCACATACTCGCTGATCACCCTGCTCCTCTTCCTCGTCTTCCTTTCACATCATCTCCTGCCATGTTTGCTGCTCCCCGCCGCTGTTGGGCCCAGGTAACTTTTCTGCTGAATGCGTGCGTGCACGGATTGCCGCTCCGCGTTTTTCGCCCTGTCGTTCCGCATCGTTACATGTGTGCGAGTGTGCGTCCGCGCATGCCGCCGTCGGGTACAGGGGTAGTCTGCTTTACGTGCTTTCTTTCGTTATCCCCCCTCTCCGGATACACACGGTATTCGCCTGTCCTCCACCACACACACGCCGCCGCTCCTGCAGCGAAAAAAAGGGGGCCGTCGTGTAGAGCCTTTGCTTTGATGCTAGTGTGCATGCGTGTGTGTGTAAGCGCAAGCCTCCGTGGCCCTTTGTCAGTAAACTCACGCGTCCACCCGACTCGTACTCACCACCGCGTACCCCGCATGCACACGCTTGCATACTTACACACGAGCAGAGACAGGTGAGTCGCTCGATGAGCCAACTCGTTCCATCCGTCGCGCACGGGGTGCTCACGGACAAGGAGTACGAACAATGCATGCGGCGCTACGTCACCGGGTCGGCTTCGCGAACGTGGATCGCTGCCGGTGACACGGCGCCTGATCTTGTCTGGAGCAACACCGAGGAGATGGCGTTCACAAGACGCAAAGCGACTTCCTCGACGAAGGCCCTGGGAGCATGCAGCAACCCCGAGCTGGGCGATAAGGTGCTTGCGCTGCCTCCCTCTGACACGCGGTACCGCGACCAGTTCCTGAAGCTGGTCCCTGCTCCCACTTCAGCTCCCACCGCTGCTGCGCATGGGGCGGTGGATCGAGCAGGGGAGAAGGAGCACGTGCTGATTTCTGACGATGAACAGGACGACCATGGCAGAAGAACGCTGTTGTTGTCTCCGTCCGCGTCACAGCAGCAGCGAGACGTCACGCTTCTGCCCACTAAAAAACGTGCGACATCTTCGTCTCTGTCCCCTCGCCGCGGCAGCGCGGGGGTTGGCAACAGCCCGCCATCCCGGGCCTCTCAACGCCAGAGCACAGGCAGCAGTGTAGTGATTGTGAGCCAGCCGTCCGCGAAGATGACGGGGCGCAGTCCTGTCAAGGCAAGCGCGCCAAAGGGCCGGCCTGGAAAGCTCACATCCTCCTCTCAGGGACGCGATGACGACGCCGACGCCCGTGTCGAGGTCGGAACAAAACGCCAGCGCTTGATGGAGGAGTTTCTCTATCGCGGGGAGTAAGACGCTGCCGGCTGAGCAACTCGGCGCGTATCTGAGCTGTGTTCGGGTGCGTCTGCCGCACAGCTGGCTTCTCGCTACCGCTGTCTTTCCCCTTCTTCACTCTACGCCACGTGTTCGCCGGTTGTGTCTCAGCGTGTCTGCATATGCGTGCGTGCGGACTATCCAAAATTCTCTTTCCTTCACTTTGCACCCTCCCTCTGTGTGTTTTGCGTTAGCACGCGCCCTCATCATCTCTGTGTTGCTTGTTGCCTCCTTCCTCATTTTCCTTCGCACGCCCTTTGCGTATTCCCGTGTCCTCGTGCGCGTGCTTACATGCACGGTGTCAGCGCAATGGGTGCACCACAGCAGCTCTACAGAGCCCACCCATAGGACACTCGCTGGGGTGCGATACTCTGCATCGCTCTGTCACGCTTGTATCACTGGTAGGGGTGATGTGACAACAGAGGGCAGCACAAAAGATGGAGAACAGACGGGAGGGGACGAGAGGGATGAACGTGGGCTTGCTGCGGCAGGGTATATACGTGTCGGTGTGCGTGCACTCAAGGGTATCTTGTTCGCCGCACCTTCCCTTCACCTTTCCCCTCCCTCTCCCCCGCAACGACTCATGAACTCGTCGTCGAACCTCTTCCCTTATCGCTCGGGTGCCCTTCCTCTCCTCCTCCCCCTGCTGCTCGCATGGCTTCTCTCTCCGGGTCCTTCGCCTTTGCTTTGTGTTGCATTAACGGCTGGAAAACAGTCGCTGGTACGGAACATCGACGATACAAATCCACCCGCACGCTTGCGCACGTCACGTCTCCATCTTGAATCCTCGCGCGGAGAAGTTTCTCTCAGTATTCTGTGAAGGAGGAGGCCGCGTACATCAGCGCACCGATCATCCCAACCCCCCCCCCCCCCCCCCCTTCTCTCCAGCAGCCAGAGGTCCTGCCGCGGATCAGATTGGCAGCAGCATCATCAGCGCTGCCACTGCCACTCATGCCACAAGGCGTATTCCTCTAACGGTATCTTAGTAGTCAAGGCCCATACCCTTCTCCTTTCTCGTTGTTCTACGGCTTACTTCAAGTGCCGGCTAAGCGCCTCTGCCCGTCCTTCCGCGTTCACTTTTCCTCCCCCCTTCTCTCTCTCTCTCGACCTCAGCTCAGACAGGCGTGAACGCATCCACACTCTCTGTCGTTCCTTCACGTGTGCTTTCTCTGTGCGTCTCTTTCCTTGCCCCGGCTTTTCTCGCGTGAGCTGGATCCGCGACCTCAGAGCCGCTCCCACACACTCCCCTCGACCCTTCTCTTTCCCATCGAAAGACTTTGGCTTGCACAGTTTGCGCCCTCCTCCTCTCTTCGCACCGCGCTCATCCTACCAAGATGCCGTCCTTCCAGATGCACCCCGGCTTTGCGGGGCAGAGCATCCGCACCAATCCCTGGAAGCCGACACAGTTCATCATCTCCACCTCTCAGAACTTCGGCATTGTCGGCTCTGGTAAGGCGTACGTCGTTGAGGCAGCCCCTGGCTTTCAGGCCGGCTCCCCGGTCTCTCTTGTAGGATGCTGGGGAACCTCCGACGGCGTCTTCGACGCGTGCTTTAGCGAAGTCGATCAGAACATCGTAGTGACTGCCTGCGGTGATGGCGTGAAGGTGTACAACTTAGCGATGAGCCTCAACCGGGATGGCGTGATACCGCTTGTGCACAACGCCGAGCACCAGGCAGAAGTGTCGTGCGTTACGTGGAACTCAGCCCACCGGGACACCTTCTACTCAGCCAGCTGGGACACCACCATCAAGATGTACAGCGCGGTGAAGCCGGAGGTGTCGATGGTGACAATGCAGGAGCACTTCAAGGAAGTGTACGAGGTGGCCTCGACGGCCCACAGCCCGTCTTCGATCCTGTCCTGCTCCGGCGACGGCTCGTGGAAGCTGTGGGACAACCGATCCCCGCAGCGATCCGTGCTGACGCAGATGGCACATCAGAATCAAATCGTGCTCTCCATCGACTTCTGCAAGAGTGATCCAAACATCTTCGCCAGCGGCGGTGTCGACCGCACCGTCCGCGTCTGGGATGCTCGCCGGCCCAACCAGCCGCTGGCCTCCTTTCCCGGCCACGACCAAGCATGTCGCCGTGTTCGGTTCTCGACTCACAACCCGTCCATGCTCGCCTCCAGCGGCTACGACATGCGCGTGTGCGTGTGGGACCTCTCAAAGCCGCAGCAGCCCTTGACGGCCCGCTATCAGCACCACCGGGAGTTTGTCGCCGGCCTCGAGTGGTCGCAGGCCGCGCCAAACGCTCTCGCCTCCGCCTCGTACGATGGATCGGCTTTCTTCTGGTCGGTAGGCCAGGCAGCGACGCCGTCACTGCCGACACAGCAGCTGCCACCGGCCGTGCCGCCGCCGCGCGTGCCTCGGCCGCGCACAAAGGTGTTGGCTGGCTTGCCACAGCCCAGCATGCCGATGCCAATGGCGGTGACGTCTCCACCGCGTTCCCCTCGGTAACCCACGCGAAGCTGGAAGCCGCAAGCGTGCATGCCGCTCTTCCCTTGCAGCTTCGCATAATTTCAGACATTGACGCACGTGTCAGCACGCCATTATGTGCCCTCAGGAGAGGAACAGTGACGTAGCTGCCAGCCGCCGTCCTCTCTCTCTCTCTCTCCTCACCTTCGCGATACGAGAGCTTCATCTGCGACAAGGGGAGCAACCGACATTGCCTCCTCTTTTCTCTCTCATGGGCGTATGCGTGCGCTGTTCTTCGCCTGTGCGCGTACACGCACGCAGCGACTCGTTTCCGAACAGCTCCCCCTTCCTCTCCGTCTCTCTCTGCTTTGCCGACAATGTCGGTGCGTGGGCGCCTGTGTGTTTGCGCGCGCAACACCAGCCGCTGTCTCGCCCTCATTCTCTGTCAGAGAAGAAGTCGGCAATGTCACACCGTTTTCCCTCGAATGACGAAGGTGCCGTGATACAAGGGGCTTCACCGGTGGCCCTGCGCTTCCAGCTTCTCTCACTTTCTCCCTCTTAACCGCTGGGGTCTAACCGGCTATGGTGAGTAGACTCTCGAGCTCGCAAGTCGCATCGAGAGCGGTGCCTGCGCAGGCGCGTCTCACTAGTCGTGCTTGCACGACTCCACTTGCCCCGCCTCTTCGTCACCCTCTCCGGGGGACATTTTGGTTCTGTTTCTCTCACACATTTGGCTGGCTGTCGATGACGTAGGGAGTTCAGCAGCGATGTATCGCTGCTGATGTCGGCGGTCAGGTCCTGCATGGCGCGGCGTCGAGGCAACCCGCGACATTGAATATATTGCATGCCATCCACATGATAGGCAACGTGCCAACGTGACTCGAGCGTATCTCACCCGACCCTCGCATGGCCCACTGCTGGTGTGGGGAGCCTGCGCCACCCCGAGGGGGATGCACCAAGTGACGCCCGGCACGATGGGTGCGGCTGTGGGTTGGCCTGCGAGGCCGGGGTGGGTAGAGCATGAGGCGGGGGCCGTACTCGCCGGTGACCGAGTCGGCGCATGGCTGTAACGCGTGTGTCTACGGCTTCTTCGCACCACGCGATGGGGGCTCTGTGGGCAGGCCATGGGGGGAAGGGCCGAGTGGGGTTGAGCGCGCGTTTGCATGGCAGAGAATGGACATGCTGAAAAGCTAAAGGATCACTTGGCAAGCCACACAAGGGCGCTGGGTTGCCGAGGCTCTCACCACAAGCGGGTTGCTGTGTGTGTGTGTGCGGATGTGTCGCTCTGGTCGTATTTTTTACCGCTGTCTTTCTCTCCTCTACCCCCTCCCCTCCCTCGGCCTCTGCACTGGCGCCTCTTCATGGCTGTCAAACTCGTCTTGCGCGGGTGCACTTTATCTGCCCACCTCGCCCGTCCCTCCAACAATATAAAATTGGTCGCTCCGGAGAGCTTTTCTCGATGCTGGCGCGGACTTCATCGCCTGGGGGCGCACGTCCAGGCAGCCGCAGGCACAACAACGCAAACGCCCTCGTCCACAATCCCCTTAACTTCAGCGTGCAGGACCGCCGGTTGAACACACGACTGCTGAAAGAGACGCAGCGCCGCAAGGCACAGCTGCTTGGAATGACGCGGCACGATGTTGCGCGTCAGCTGCACCGGTACACCGTGCCGCCGTCCTCAATCATGGACCAGGGGCACCGCGGTGGGCCCAGCATCGGGAAGAGCGCATCGCATACCAACTTAGCCACCGGCGGTGGAAAGTCAACGTCTCGGACTGGCGCGGATGCGGCCAGTGCTGTCAGTTTCCCTTTGGGCATCCACTCAGAAGCAGGTGAGTCCTCGTCTTCCAGCAGAGACTCCTACTCACGCTTGCAGGAGCAGTACGCCCAACGCTTACAGAAAAAGAAGGACACGGTGAACTACTCGCTGAACTCGCCCACTTCACCCGGCGAAGACGACGAGCGGACTGACTCAGTGCCGCCGGTGCCGCCAACGGCGTCGTACGAGGAATGGCTCTCAGCTGGTTGTCCGACGGGGTCGTGGTCTGTTTTGTTGCAGGAGGAGGTTTACGCGCCATTGGAGGCGGAGCGAGCCTTTCTAATAGCCAAGTACAACCCCGAGGAGAGGCTTCAGTCGTAGTGGCCCTCTGCCGCTTCCTCGTCGCACTCATTCCCTTATATTAGGCACCCATGAGCTCGCGTGTATTGTGTGCCCCGCACGTCGGTGGGCACTGCTGCGAAGCTGGTGCCTTTGGAGGCAGTCAACGAGCGAGTGGCGCTGCCAAGCTCATGCACCCACGCATCGGCAGTCAGACAGCGAAGCAGCGGGGCAGAGACAATGCAAAGGTGATTTGCGGAAAGAAGAAGGGGGGGGGATGGGAGTTGTATGTGTGTGTGTGTGAGGCAGTGGTTCGTGTGACGTCACGCACTCGTGTCGCCCATCCAGCCTCCTCGAACTTTTTCGTGTTTCGCGCAGCGCACCTCTTCGATCTCATTCTCTCGCTCGCTGTCCCCTGTCCCTGGCGCTACTCGTTGCTGTGGTGCGGTTGCTGGCGTGCGTGCGTGCGTGGGCTTGTTTCGTCTGCGCCTGCGCGGCCCCGCCTTCATGATATTGGAATGCACCTTGGTATGTACGGGCATGTGCATATGTATGCGTGCGTGTGTGCTTGTCGCCTCGCCCGCTCTTGTTTTGTTTCTCCTCACTCTGCAAGCGCTATACGGGGCGAAGGTGGCAGGGCTGAGAAAGCGGGATGGTGGGTGGGGAAAAAAGGGGGTAAGGATACCGCCACCCCCTCCACAAGCGTACCCTTTCCTGGACGTGTATGTGCTTCGCCACTGGCCGTTGCTGAGCTTTCACGCTCTGACTTGCTTTGTAGACGTGCGCTGCTACCTATCGAAGTGGCTTGGACTCATCGCGCAAGTACAGGGCCTCACCATTTCTCCTCCCTGTCTTCTTTCTGTTGGTGATTCGTCACGTGTAGGTCGAACTCGCCGCATCTCGTTCTTGTTTTGTCCTCGGGTTTTGCATGCCGGCGCTGCAGCATCGAGTCTCCACCTTTTACCTGCTCTCGTCTGCCCCATGCAAGCCTTTGTACGTGCGAGTGATAGTGAGCCGCAGGGACGTTGGTAGCGCTGTCCTTGTACCGTTCCGCTGAGAAACTTCCTGTGTCCTTCGTCGTCCCCGAAGATGACGCACTCGTATGCCATCTGCGACGCGAAGGCGTGCTCCTCTTCGCATATCTGGGCACGTGACCGAAGCGGTGATTGCATTGCCGGAGGTGGAAGCGACGACAAGCCCGCGGCAACAGTGTTGAGAATCCGTGGGCTGTGGAATGGTAGGCCTCCATACCCTTGGGTATCTAACCCCATTCCCCCTTGCCCGTCACACACGCTCTGCGGATTAGCGGCTGCCATTCGTGTGCTACCCGTCCCCACAGCTCGAGGCGTTGGTTGATGGGCAGGCGGGGGAGGAGAGACGGGAGTGGTGCTCATCCAGGCTGGCATGTCACTGCCCTCTCACGTGCAACGCTCCTTCCCCCCTCTCTCAACCGCGATTGCACAGGCGGCGGTGAATCGTCTCATGCCGTCCTGAATCTGGCAGTAGAGCTGCTGCGGGGCATGATGGGCTATCGGATTGCACAGGATGCCTTCCCTGCATCGTCTGTCATCGCAGAGGCGTCATAGTGCAGGAGAGACTGAGAATGCCCAGGGAGTGGTGGTCATGTGCGTGTGTGTGTCTGTGTGCGTTCTTCCTGTTTTTCTGGGCGGGTTCTTCAACTCCCGCTGCTGTTGCTGTTGCTGTTGCCTCAACCCCTTCCTACGGCGCCATGTACTCTTTTCTCTTGTGCACTCACCCCACCACACCGACATGAGGTGGAAAAACCACTGCGCATGAACTCCGGCATGGAGAGAAGACGTAAAGTAGCACCGACACTTACACGTGCGTTGTGTTGTGCGACCCGCGATTGGGGCGATGCGCTGATGCTCGAAGACGGTTGCCGTCGCACCGCTGCGGTGTTTCGTGTGATTTGTACGACGACGCGAACGGTGTGTTCGCATACCGTGTGGCGTGGCGTAGGATGGAGTAGATCCACTGAAGCGGCCTTGTCTCCTCTCTTCTCTTTCACTTCTTTTGTGTGTGTGTGTGTGTGCTCTAAAGGTGTTTGCCCTACTCTTCCTCCGCACAGTGCGGCTGGGCATCCTCGACAACGCACAGCTTCGCGCGCAAACACGCATGCGCAGAGAAGTGCCCTCCCTCCCTCCCTCCCTCCCTTCCTCCCTCCCTCCCCAGAACGCCTAACGCGAATCATCGTGTACATCTCTCCCCTTCTCCTTTACATAACACAGCGCGTATCCTTTGGCACGCTCCGCCATGCTGCACCGCTCTCTCGCCTGCTTTGCCGTGCCGGCGGACAGGAAGGCGTTCATGGAACTCGTCAAGACCCTTCGGTACCGTACCGAGGCCCCCATATCGGACTGCAGCGCGGCTCTCAAGGAAACCGACGGGGACATGGATGCGGCTATGCAAGTGCTGCGCAAGCGCGGCGCCGCTCGGGCAATGAAGAAGGGCGATCGCGTGACGGAACACGGCTTTGTTGTGAGCTGTGTGGGATCGACCCCACAAAGCGGAGCGGCCATCGTAACAATATGTAGCGAGACGGACTTTGCGGCCCGCAATGAGCACTTCCAAAGGGTATGCATGCAGGTACGTGACCAGCTGTGCAAGCTCATGGACGCCACGAACGGTGCTGTTCTCGCAAACCCGGAGGAGGCTGTCAAGCATCTGAGCGACGTCATGGCAGAGGAGCTGCGCGTGGCTATCGCAGTGCTCGGTGAAAACATGCGAGTGCGCAGCATCGCCCCACTCGTACCTGCACCGCATGTGTCTGAGCGTCTTCTCATTGGGAGCTACACGCATGGCTCCTTGAATGTCGATAACGTCGGCCGCATCGTGGGGCTCGTGGCGTTGAGTCAAGTGCGGGAGAACGAGGTGGTACCGAAGGATGTGCTGACGTCTGTCGGTCGCCATTTCGTGGCCACCTCCGGTGCCGAGGGCAACTACGCTCACCAGAACTTCTTTGGTAGTGAGACGGAGACGGTGGGCAAGTGGCTGAAGCAGCGCGGCCTCAAGTTCAGCAGCAGCCTCGTGCAGGAGTTTGGGAAGGAGCCGGTTGTGCACACGGCACCTGAGCCGCACAGGTAGCGGGGGAGGGAGGGCGTGTGTGTGTGTGTGTGTGTGTGATGACGCGCATTCGGCCGCCCCCACAGGTGAACCGTTTTTCGATGGGAGAGGAAGCGCGAGATGGAGGGGTGGGGTGGGGTGGGGGAGGCAGGGGCCAAGAGGAATGCAGCGCTCTGGCGGTGGAGCTGTACGCGCGTGTGCTCTCTTTGATGCTTCATCTCGTTGGTCGGTCACCACTGCCGCCATCTCTTCGCCCCGCCCTCTCCCCTCCCTCGAGGGGCTGCTTCGCACTCCTCCGTTCCTCACGCGCTCGCACCTGAGTGCCGCCACTATCGTCCTTCTCCAGGTGATTTGTCGCGCCCATCACAGATTGCCTTTGCTTGTTTTCTCGTTTTACTTGATCTTCGCGTCGTTCTTCTTGGCGATGTGGCGCCGCGCCGCAGAGCACATCGAGCGGACGGGCTGGAGGGAGGAAGGGAGGGGCTTGACAACCACCCCACCCCGGTTTTTGTCTGGTCGGTGAGTGGATGGAAGCGAGAAAATCGCGAAAGCGCGTGGGGGGCAGGCAGACTGGACCGCGTACGAGGGGCGTCGAATCGTGCTTTCTTTTGTTGTGGCCTCCACCTTCTGCCGCAATGGTGGCGGCTCCTCTCCCCGTGAGTGCCGCAGAAAGGGTGGGTGGATGGGCCACTTTCGAATCGTGTGATCACGAAGGGTGTCTGTGAGTCGCATGCGCGTGTGCCCTTCGTGGCTATGGCGTCCACTTTTCTCGCTGTCTCCCCACCCCCCTGCTCGTGTCTCCTCCCTTCACCACCCGTGCAACGCGCTTGTTGGCGTGGCATGGCGGTATCGGGCCCGTGTTCTTCGGCCTCATACTCACCCACTTGCACACGCTGCTATCGGCACGGCTAGCAGAGGCGAGTCTGTAATGGCTCTCCACTTTGTCTTGCTCTAGCGCATATAAACGCACACGCACACTAGCTGGCATTTGTGTGCAAGCAGCCCCCCTCCCCCTTCTCCATTTTCCCCCGGTACGTCTGAGTGTGGGTGCGCAAGCGCAGCAGTGAGGAGTGTATCGGCAGGCAGCACCATCACTGAGGCAGTGCAGCAGGGCAGCACCGCGAGGTACCGGTGCGCGCACGTTTTTGTGTTTCATAGACAAGGGAGAAGGCGCGAACCACACCAGCCAAGGGCACAGAGAGGGCGGGTGCGTTTTAGGCAACACACGATGAAATCTGCAATAGCGCCTCCGACGCTGTCCTTTAGGCGCAAGACCATCACCGAAACTGCCTCCGCCGCGCATGGGTGCCTTCTCGTCTACCCGGTGAGCAAGAAGTCGAAGCAGCGCGTTGCCGTGGGAGACAGCACGGGCCTCTTCAAGGTCTTCTCCGTCGGCAAGCGGCTGGAGCCGGTGGTTGCCTTCGAGACGCCGGAGACCGTTGCGCAGACGGGCGAGGGCGGCGCGGCAAAGGAGAAGAAGGCCATCACTGCTGCCACGCTCTTCTCGGACCAACTCTTCTACATCCAGGGCAGCGTCCTGCACGCGTACTCGCGCAAGGGTAAGCCCTTCTTTACCGTGGACACCAATGTCACGGAGAGGGTGCACTCGCTAGCCATCGAAACGCCCTTCATCTTCTTAGCAGGTGACTTCATGGTCACCACGATGAGTGAGAGAAAGGAGCTCGGGTTCTTCTTGGCTCCCGATCGCGTGAACGACATGTGTGTGTACGTAGTCCCTAGCGCCGTGATGCGCGGCGGCGAGCGTCAGCTGGTCGACTACGTGAGCTGCCTGGCATGCAATGATCGCGTGCTGCGGTTGGTGCAGGCGAACAAACTCGTGGAGGAGGTCAGCTGCGAGGCTGCCCTCACCGCCGTGGTCTACCACAGCGTTCAGCGGCTGCTGTTCTACGGAACGCAGTCGGGCTCCATCGGCGTCATGGCCGTGGCGGACAACGGAGGCGTGCACAAGGTAGGCGCCCACATGCCGGACGGCCCCAGGGGCACCATCAGCAGCCTCGGTTTTGCGGATGTGAATGCGGATGGGCAAGATGAACTCCTTGTCGGGTACGACGACGGCACCGTGTGCGTCATGGTCGTGCACCTGAGTCGTTCTGTGAGCATCACCGGCATAGACGCCGTGCAGCTCACCCTGGTGTGGACAGGAGGTGTCGGGGAGCGGGTGATGAGCGTCGCTGGCGGCATCATCACACATACGGCAGCGCAGCCAGACGTCCTCGTGCACACGTTCAGTGGGCAGGTGATCGCTTTCACTTTGGATACCGATGAACCCAGGGAGGATACCCAGGCAGCCGCGGCCGAGGCGGCGGCGAGGCAGGCAGCGCTCATTGCAAAGCAGCAGGATACACAGGGCGAAATTGAGCAGCTGCGGGCACTCATTGCGCAGCGCACCAGAGAGCTGAGTGAGGCCCCAGTGCTGCGGAAGGCGGAGGAGGCGCCGGTGCTGACGGTGAGCGCCGGCTTCAAAATGTCCGTCACCCTCACACCAGTGGAAGCGATGCCGATGCTATCGCTGGTGGTGTCCGCCGATGCCTCGCTGGACGGCATGTTGGTCCAGTGCAACGCAGCGCTGACCTTTGTGTCCACTGACAACGCCGCGGTGAGGACGCGGGCGGTGGGTGGCGGGGCCGCGTCGACGCCTCCGTCCTCACAGAGCGCCACCGCGGCGGTAGGGTCGCCTACCATCATCGCCACTGTCACACCTGTGCAGCGAGGCAGCAAGCGCCTGGAGGTGCACATGTGGGTGGACGAAGGCATGGCCGACACCCTCCGCGCCACCGTCTACAGCGCGCAGGCTCCACGAACAGCGCAGATCAAGTATGTTCCCCTCTGCGCTCTTCCCTTGTACGAGCGCGTGCCGAGTGTAGATACGTCGGTGCTGTCAGGCGACGTGGTGCAGTCTATGTCGCGCTTGATCGTGCTGGGGGCCTTCCAAGTGCAAGATGCTCGAATGTGGCTGAGGCAGCTTGTGCCCGGCATGGCGGACGTTCCGCGCCTCGCAGAGGAGCAGCAGCGCTTTGTTTTCACAAGCCGCTTCTTGGACTCGGTCCTGACGGTCGACATCGAGGACGACCAGGATGGCGACAAGGGCAGCCGTGCCATCTTCGCCTGCAACTCTCTCGTCACACTTGCCACCGTCAAGCGACACATTGTGCAGGTGTGCGCGGAGCGCGGCCTCAACATCAACACCCGGGAGCACATTCTCTGCCAAACAGTGCACCACCAGCTACAGCAGCTGTACCCACTCATGTCGAGCATGTCGAGCAGCCAACGGCGCTGGCAGCTTCTGCAGGGACTGCGTGAGCTGCAGGGGCCCGAGACCAATCTGGACTTCCTTCCTAACCTCTTCCAGGAGGTGCTGGCGTCCGCGGAGGAGGTGCAGGCGGAGGCGGAAGCGGAGGCGCAGCAGGAGGGCTACCTGAAGCGGGCCGTCGCCGCCCTGTACCGCAGCTTTGTTTACTTCAAGGGCCACGCTCCTCTCTTCAGTGAGGCCATTCGGGTGCAGCTCGAGGCAGCATCGTGTGGCTTGAGCTTCAACCCCGCCGCGCTCGAGAAGATTATGTATCCAGGTGACACGACGCTGCAGGAGGCGGCAGCTGTAGAGGTGGCTGCCATGTCCACGGCCGCACTTGCCTCCATGAAGCCAGCGGCGTATGTGCCGCTGACTGCCACGACGATCGCTCACGTCGCCGGAAGCGCTGACGCTGAATGTCCGGCGCTAGCCGACTCCTCGCAGGCTCCAAGCCACATCGCATCTTCGCCCTCTCTGAGTTACTGAGAGCTCTGAGGACATCTCTGCAGGGGATCTGCACCCCGCGTGCTTGCCTTTTTACGCCCGCCGCCAACGGGTGGACGCGACCCCCCACCCCTTCCCTCCGTTCCCTAGTTGGATGGCTGGGGTACGAGTCGGTGAAGATGAGCGCAGTGACGCCGCGGGGCCCTGCACGCTTCGCGTGTGGGTAGGCGTGCATTCGCGTGCGGTCATGCATCTCTCTTCCTTTCTCTGCTTCCCGCGTTGTTCTCTCCGCGCATCTGTTCCTTGCCGGCTCTCTGTCTCTGCCTGTGTGCGTGCGCCTCTTGTCGTCGTCCTAACCTCACCTCACCCCCTTCACTCCTTTTCGTTGTTCCCACCAGCGAACACATCGCAGAAGTGCGGGCAAGCGTGTTGGACCCGTATCACCCGGAATGGGCGCCCGCGCTCTCTCTCTCTCTCTCCCTCGCACATCGAAGCGACAGCCAAAAAGTGGGATGTAGAGGCACATGCATTCATTCCTGTGCGCGTATGGGTGGCTACTTGCGCAGTACTCGGCTGTCTCCACTGAGATGTATCGGGGACGACAGTACCAACACCTCTAGGGCACGCTTACACGCGCTCGCGCTCTCCAGCCCCCTTCCACACGTCATGGTGTGGAAAGGGCCCCAGGTGCACAGACACACTCCCGGATCACGCGGCTGCGCTGACGGACCCTCTTTTCAGTATTGTTCTTCCCCTGTGCAGCACCTCCTCGTACGTGCTTGCTTTCCACTCTCCTCTCATCTCCTTCTCCCTGCGCGTGCGCATCTCCGCACTTTCTCCACCTTCCCCTGCCCGCCTCTGCGTCTATGTGCGACGTGCGTGCGACGTACTCGCTGCATTCGCCTTGCTTCTTCCTCAGTGGCATACGAGGCTCACAGGTACACCCGCAGCCGTCGACGTTTTCTTTGGTTGTTTCCGCTCCGCCCTCCCCCGGTCTCCTCATCACGTCAAAGATCGCCTCGAGATGACATCCTCGCTTGCGACCGCATCTGCCCTCATCACGGGGGCCTCTCCAGCAGATGCTTCTTTTTATTCCCTCCCCTACGTCTCGGCTCTGCGGCACTGCACCGCCTCTGCGTATGGCCCCACGCTCAAGTCTGTGGTATCCTCGACCGCGGCGACAAGCCTGTACGGTGACGGCCTCGCCGAATGTGTCGTGCGGTGCCGACTGGAGACGGAGCGTGAGGCGACGGAGTGCCTCACAGCCATCCTCTTGCAAGAGCTGCCGCAGACAGAAACGTGTGGGCGACGGAGACGAAATCCATCTGCTACGCTGGACGTGACAGGCGCCGAGCGAGAGGGTTTCAGCGCTGCCAGCCATCCCGCTGGGGTGGCGTTGCATCGAAGTACAACCGGGGCGAGTCGGGCAAGCAGCAGGACCTCTTCGGCAAGGGCTTTGCGTCGTTTGAGCGTGAAGGAGCACAATGGGGTATCCTCGGCTCCTGCCGCCTCGTTAGCCGAGCCGTCCGCGAAAGAAAACGAGGCGGCCGCGACGCCGTTTCTCGGTGCCGCTGCTGCGCGCGCGCTTTGCTGCGACGCGTCGGCGCTACTCCTTCTTCGCATCGGCCTGTGCCGCGCGCTCGGTTGGCCCGCACCCGTCAAGCTGCAGCTGAAAGGCGACGGCGGGGATGAGGCGGGCTGCGACGAGGACGGGTCGGCCAAGAACGGCAGCGGAGCGTGCGGTCTGCCAACGCAGCTTGCAGACGCACTGCTCTCGCGGTCCAGCTACCCGAACCTCCTCAGGAGCCAGCGCGTGACCGAGCCGGGCGGTGTTTCGGAAGCCACGACAAACATAGAGAGGAAGAGCGCGCACATGTTCATGCACATGACCGACACGGATCTCCGAAATAGCACCATTTTAGAATGGGTGGAGGACGTACTCGTTTTCGCGCACTATCAAGGCTTCACGGCGGTGCAGACGCAGTGTGTGCTGCTCGACAGCCTCCTCGTTCTCGACGTGGTGGACGGGCATCTGGTAGACTCGACCGACGCCGCTGGTCACGTGCCGTTGGAGCAGCGAGTGACGGACGCGCTTCAGCAGGTCTTGTGCGCTCAAACCTGCCTGACGGTGACACGCACGGTCGACACGGTGTGCCGCTATCAGCCGGTCACCATCAAGGTGCCAGATCCGGCGCAACTCGACGAGATCGCTGAGAAGCAGCGCAAGACTACCTCGCAGAAGGCGTTAGCAGCCCTCGAGGCAGCGAAGCAGAGCATCCCCCTCATCTCGCAGACAGCGATGCGAAATGTGGAGGTGGAGGTGGAGAAGGATGTCACGCTGCGCGCGGTCTTCACGATGCCGGAGGCAGCGGCCATTGCCGAGTACATCACCCGCTCCGTTGTTACGCACAAGCGGCTGTGGGGCGTACTACTGGCACCGGTGACGGAAGAGCAGCTGCCGGCGCAGCCGACCCCGGCGGCAGCGGCAGCAGCGCCAGACGGGCTACACCGCCCTGTTGTCCACCACGACATCTGTGTCTCTATAGAAAACGTTCCCTCCATTTACTTGCCACCACTATCGGTCTTCCGCTCGGAGGCGCTGCAAGCCGTGGTGGATGCGCAGCGGCGCCTCTACGAGGACTGCAAGGCCGAGCGTACACTGCAATTCTCAACGGACTGGCAAGAGCCGCTACTGGCCATCGCTGCGCAGGAGCTTAGCGAACGGTGGGTGCTGCAAGAGGCCGTGGCGCAGGTGGTTGCGGAGGACAGAGCTGCGGCGCTGACGTTGCAGCAGTGCGCTCGCGTAGAGCGCGCCTACGGGCTTCGACTAGAGGATGTGATGGAGTTCAACCCCCACGTGGTGCGCGGCGCGCCTTTCACCGCGTCCGAGCCACCCGCGGTAGCCGCCGCGCCTCTGTGTGCGCGCGCCAGCAGCAACAAACTGAAGAAGAACGGCCCAGGTGGGTCGATCCCGTCGACGGCTGCCGCTCCCGTTCTTTCCACCGACGCTGCCGCCTCCGTTGTGCTGCCGGCAGACGCCACCTTCAGGATCGCCGAGGTGGAGGTGCGAGTGGATCGCATTGCTGCCGCCGTCGAGGGGATGGACGACGCCGGCGCCGCCTCCTCCGGTGCCTCGCAGCGTGTGGGAAGCCGCAAGCGCTAGGGCGACGCGAGCGAGGGAATAGGGTTGAGGGAGTGAGAGGCGGCGGCGGGTGGGGGGCGAGTCGCCTCTTGACAAGACGCCATTGGCGGCTGCTCTCGCCGTTCTTCTCTCGCTTGCGCTCTCTTTGTAGAGTCTGCTGGATATGTATTCGAGTCTTCGTGTTTCCGATGATGATGAAGCAGCGGAGAAAGCAGACGCGGTTTTCGGGGGCGTAGGGGTGCGGCCTCTCTGTCTCTGCCTGTGCCTATATGTGTGTTGGGGAGGAGGGCGTCGTGCCTTCGACGGATTCGGCACGCTCTCCTCCGTTGACGATCTCTCTTTTCGGTCCCTTCTTCGATCTCAAGTTGTTCACCTGTGCCTTTTCTGCACCGATGCAGATCGACGTGCACACAGCCGACTAAAGAGGGCCGCGTTGTGCGTGAGAGTGTGTTACTCGTGGTAAGCCTGCGTTGATATGTACAGTAGATCTCTGCAACGCGCTTTGCTCCCCCTTTTCCGCTTCGTGGTGAGCCGCGATGGCCCGCGTCGCCGGCCGTTGTGGCCTTCTTCTCTGCTTGCCCTGCTGCACTGCGCCGCTGTCGGTGGGTGTGAGGGAGAGGCGACCGACAAACGCAGCCGCGGAGACCCGACGGCCTTCTCTGGGCATTGCTACTCACTAAATGTTCACACCCGCTTCAGACACAGGAGGAGCACTCGACCGACCCTTCGATGTGCCAGCTCTTGAATACCATCTGGTGGCGAAGACGAGGAAGAGAGGGGGCACGACCAGAGCGGATGTCGGGAGAGCGCGCATATCTGTTGTGCTGCGCATCGCAAGCGACGCACGCACAAGGGGCGTGTTCCCACGCGTTTCGCTAGAGAGCGTCTCTTCCTTGCCTCTCTGCAGGTATGCCCCTCGCACACAGGCGTGTGCGCGCGCGAGCATGTGCCTCTCCTCTTGCAGAGGTCGGTGGTCGACTTTCTCTCCCCTGTCATATTTCTATCCTTTGTGCCACCTCCCACGCTTCAACTCACCAACGTTACTGCTGCTCACCTACGGTGACCGCTGCAGATTCTACAGCAAGCGCACATCTCCAATTAGCACGGCACAGAGCGAGACGGATCAGGTGCTGGGACCATCGCCTTTCTGCTTGCTGCCTCTGCTCCCAACGCATCGGCATCCGTCACCACTGCGCACTCGTACGCGCTCGGTCCGCCTAACGCCCTCTTCTTTTGCCTCTGCCCCTTCGTATTCGTAGACGTTGGAACCCCCATCCACACCACTAGCCGCAGCAGTGGCTGTAGTCCGTAGTAGCCGTAGTAATAGTAGCAGCCCCCCTCGACTTCGCCTGCACGTGTGTGCGCCTGAGAAATACAGGGCGCCTTATCGGCCCACGCACCGCTCCTCCTCTCCTCCAGCCACCGGTGCACAGAGCCGCATGCACACATACACACACACACACACACACACACAGAGTATAGACACATCCTCTCCCTGCGTGTGAACCTCTCGCCACCTTTCTTTCTCTCACCATGCTGCTTCGAGCGAGTGCCTCTAGCACTCTGCGCACCCGCGGCGCCAGCTGCTGTAGTGGGGCCTGCACGGGCCTCTACGGCTCTGGCTCTCTGACGGTGCAGCAGCGCTTCATCGAGTACTGGGGCTCGGGTGTGACGGGTCGCACGCAGCCGTATGCGCAGGGTGACATGATTCCGCGCGTCGACAACATGCGCTACCCGGTCAACAAGGCCACGAGTGCAGCCGCGAGTCTCACCGGTAACCAGTCCTCCATCGCCTACGACACCTCCAGCATCTTCCAGGTGGAGGGCTTCAGCCCACTAGAGAAGGAACACTACCAGTCACTGCGAGGCTCTACAAGGCACAAGGTGGAGTCGCTGCCGCCTCATATCGGCAAGGATGTGATGGTGTTGCTGAAGAACATGTCGGAGGAGGGCTTGCTGGAGGAGCACTGGTGGGCCCGCGTGGTGAAGGACTTTCCGTCGATGAAGACGCCGTGCACGGCCGAGTTCAAGAGTGCGTGGGAGAAGTTCTACACAGAGGCGAGCGGCGTGGCGGACGACAACGAGGCTGTGAAAGCGATTAGCAGGCCCTTCTTGCAGACACAGATGCAGAAGAACTACATCGCATACGCGATGGTGTGGCGCGTGGCTGAGCGACTGTGCGAGGCCTTTGACGCGGTACCGCATGTGACCGTGTACGAGAGACGCGGCGGCCGCCTGGTGGTGGAGCGGGTGACAAAACTGATGCTTGACACGATAGCTGACGAACCGTGGGCACATCAGGAGACCACGAGCCCACTGCACGTCGACATCTCCAATTTCCGTGCCTGGCATGAGGCCGGCTACTGGTAGGCGGGGGAGTGCTTGAGAGCCTGCCCGAAAGGTGCAAGGGCTGCCAACGATCTTGAAACAAGAGAGGAAGAGCTCTCACTTCTCTCTTTTTTCCCTCTTTCTCTTTCTCTCTCTCTCTCTCTGTCGCACTGTTGGTGCATGCGTTCACGTGTGCGTGCGCGTGCGTGTGCGCGCTGCTCTCCGCTCCGCCACTCTCGTGTTGACGCCTCTCTCCGATTCGCCACCGACAGAAGCGGCCGCGGGGACGCCTCCTCCTCTCTGTGCGCGGCGCCAACAGCGTAGCGAAAAACAACAACATCGAAAAGAGGACCTCGATCCGTCTATTTGCACGCGTCGCCCGACAGCAGGCGCGCCTGCGTCGACGCCGACCGGCAGCCACGTCCGTGTGCGTGTCTGGGGCGGATGCGTTCTCTTCGTTGGTGGAACAGCCCCCGCCGAGGGAGCGAAAAGCGATGGCGCCAACGGCGATGCACTCGCGACGACATTCCGGCAGCTGTGGCGCGGTGAGTGCGCTGCTCTCCGGCACCCTCTGGTGGAGCGCGTCCCGCCACCTCGTCCAGAATGCGCCTCTGCTGTTTATTCCGTTGCCTGCACTCGAATGGGTTCGCAGCCCATCCTCCCACCCGTCAGCCTTTCACTCTCTCTTGCCCCCTCTCTGCACTGCCGCATACCAAAGAACTCAGCTCATCAGCAAACGCCAAGCCGAACATGCTGCCTGGAAGAGGCCGGGGCAGCTTTCAAAGCCGCCGTGGCGGTCGCCATGCTGGTGGCGGCAACCATGGGCGTGGCGGTGCTGCAGCGGCAACTCGCAAATCCGCCCCTGCGCGAGTGAAGCGCTCTGTAGTGCCCGCCTTCCCAGTTGTATCTTGCGGCGGTGAGCCTGCTCAATCGACGACCACGTCTGCGCGTCTTGCTTCGCTCCAGCGGACGCAGCAGCGGCAAGAGCCGCAAGGCAGGCGCAGCACGCCCGACGACGGCGGCGACGATGCCCCACCGGTGGCGGTGAGCGCGCGTCGCGGGCCGGCGGCAGCGGCCGAGGAAGAGAGCCGCGGCTTCATTCCACCTGGGTCGCTGAAACAGCAGCGCGGCCGCGGGCGCGGCGTGGATCGTGGAGGCCACGGACGAGGTGACGGGCGTGGCGGTGCTCGAGGACGCGGCGGCTTCCGCGGTGGCGCCTCTGCGTCGTCCGCCTCCGCCTTCTCGTCTCGCGGCCGCGGGCGCGGCGGCTCCCTGTATTCCCCGCGCCGCGGTGGGCATGACAGCAGTGCCTCTCACCATGACGAGGAAGAGCACGATAGCGACGAGGAGGCGGGCCTCGACTCGAACGCAGCTAAGTGTGGCCCCCGCAAAAACGTCATCACCACCGTAACTGCCAGCGGCACGGAGCTTCCGAAGAAGCTCAACACGAAGGTCTTCGTTGATGGCCTGCCGTACACGTACGCCGCCGAGCCTGGGAAGCCCACGCTGGAGGAGGAGGTGCTACAGTTCGCGTCAGCGTGGAAGGTTGGCAAGCCGCTGCGTCTCATTAAGAAGCCTGGGCAGGGATTTGGCTTCCTCGTGCTTCAGTCTCCCAACAGCGTCTCCACCGCCGTGCGGGTGCTGAATGGTCGCAAGTTCCTCGGCCGCACCCTCCGCGTCGAGGAGCCGAAGCCAAAGGACTTGGAAAAGATGAAGGACATTGGTGGGATGAAGGACATGGGAAAGGACAGCTTCACGCGACAGGTGCTGCTCACAGACTTGGCCAAGGTGGCGCAGCCAGAGATCATCCGCGAGATACTGCGCGACGTTGCCCCGCAGCTGGAGAAGAAGCTGGAGGCGATCAAAATGACCTCGCAGAACCGTAAAGCCTTCTTGACCTTCGCGACGGAGGCTGAGGTGACGCCGGCCATTACCTTCCTCGACGGGTTTCACCTCCTTGGGCGGCGTGTCAGCGCTACAAAGGCGGCGGCGCCAGGCTCGCTGCCCTACTCACACGGTGCCACCAGGACGTCACGCGCGGCTGGCGGCCCTGCTGGGAGGAGCACCGCGGCTGCCTCGCCCGCAGCCAGCGGGTCTGCGGCTGCAGAGGCTGATGACGAGGAGGAGCTCACCGTCATGCCGCTCGGCTTGGAGCCGGCCAAGGTGGCCTCTGCCGCGATCCGTCGTTGCGCACGTGCCGAAAATGCGTCAGCTTCTGCCACCAGCGCGGGCAGTAACGTCACGGGGCGGACGGAGAAGTACAACCTCCTCGACGACGGCCCCAAAGATATCTATGTGGGGAACGTTGGCGAGGATGTGACGGAGGCGATGCTTCGGCAGCACTTCGCGCCGTGCGGGGCAATCCGCAAGTGCGAGATCCTCGTGCACCCAGAGACGCACCTATCCACTGGTATTGCCCACGTCGAGTTTGCGCTGCCAGCCTACGCTGCATATGCGCAGGAGCGCTATCACGGCTCTCGTCTGCGCGGCTGCGTCCTTCGCGTGGATCGCGGCGAGACGGCAAGTGCGCCTCTTGTGGCGGAGCTGCCTCCGGAGGAGGCCGAGGAGGACTATGACGAGGATGCTTACATGGAGCGCTACGGCGTGAAGGACAAGAGAAAGTACTTTAAGGGCACGTCGGTCGCGGCCGAGATGGGCGCCGACCCGAACGCCGACGACGATGACGACGGCAGCGACATCGAGGACGCGCTTACGGGACGCGCCAAGAACGCCTCGAGCAAGAAGAATGGCAAGCGCGAGCGTGTGGATGCCAAGGCGGCGGCGCGGGAGCCGGCAGCGGCAGCGAAGCGCCAGCGCACCGAGGCCCCGGTATCAAGGGCCAAGACAGTCGCAGCCGCGGTGGCTGCCAACGACAGCGACGACGATGACGACGAAGAGCACTTCTTCGATGCGGATACCGTTGCGGTTGCAGGTGCTGGAGTCTCGTCTCACGCCTCGGGCAAGAGGACGGTGCAAAAGATCGCTGCTGACAAGGGGCGATCTGGCAAATGCAACCATAAGAAGGCGAAGAAGCGGTGAGTGCTGCGACAGCGCCTCTGCCCTCTTCCTCCCCGTACCACCGCGAAGACAGCGGTAACTAATCCACTACTGCAGCGAGTAATCTATGGCATAACTGCAATGCCAAGGAGCAGCCTTTCCTCAAAAAGCACACAATGAGCATGGGGGGGGGGGCTGCATGGGGCCGCGTTGCGCCATATCCCAGTATTGCCGCAACTACACGCGGTGACCCATATCACTCTGTCTGTGCCTGCCTGTGTATACGTGTGTGGCAGACATGCATCATCTCTCCTCCTTGTACCCCTGCACCCCCGCCTCCGTCGCGGTGATGGTGGTGGTGGTGATAAAGGCGGTGCTTGCATGCACATGTGCGTGCTTGTGTAAGGCCAGCGAACGTGCGATGCCACCTGGTCGTTACCCCCGCTGCCTCCGCGCAGCGCCTTCCCTGTGCAATCATCGACTTAAATGTTTTTTTTTTCGTTTTCGCTTGTCTCCGCTTCTCTTTTCATGTGTTCACCTCTTCCAACCTCAACTCGAGCCCCCTCGCTCCCCACGTCTTTTCTCTCACGCACACACACCCACACTCCTCTGTGAGCCGGAGGTGCAGGGGTGGAGATTGAAAGCACAAGAAGATCCCCGCCGCTCTTCAGGAAGCGTCACCTTGACAAAGGAAGGGGGCGCGGAGAGCGCAGCAGCACACCGCGCACAAGGCGCGTACGCGTAGGCAGCACGAGCAGGTCGATGACTGGCTACTCTGTCTTTTCCCGGCGGAGGGAGCTGCCTCGCAAGCCGATTATTCGACGCACCCGCAGCTGGCGCGGCATTATGCAGGTCCGCTTCAACGACAGCCGCGCAGACCGCAACAAGATCGGCGTGCAGGCGTTCTTCTGGGCACCGGCGCGCATCTTTGGCTTGGGTCTTTTCGCCACCTGCAGCCTCTACTACTTGATGGGCCACGACAGCTTCATGCACACACTACTAGGCTACGAGTCGGAGATGCAATACGAGGCACGCGTCAACCCCATCACGGAGGGACAGTCGCAGAGCTTCATGATTTTAGATAGAGACCGCGCCTGGAAGTCGCCGGTGCGGAACTTGGAAAAGCCACTGCATCCGGTGCGCGAGTTTGACGTGCTGCGCGATCCCAAGTCGACTTGATGGGTGACCACCGGAGAATGGAGAGACGGAGGATCCGCGGAGGAGGGAGGGGGTGGAAGCGTGAGAGCTCAGAGAGCGTCGCGCCGCTCCTGGATCCGTGCGTGCGCGTCTGCGTGTGAGCAGAGAACACGAATGGAAAGGAGTGAAGACACTGAAGCCGTATGCTTGTTGTTGCTGTGGCTGGCACCAGCGCGCTGTCTAAAACATGCGCACACTCACGCACACACGAGTCAACAAGGTGCAGGTGTGGCGTGGGTCTTCCTCTTCTCCTCTCCCTGCCTCTGCGCCATGCAAGGGTGACTCTGCAGTTGCGCGCTGGTGTTTGTGCGCTCACATGCTTGGTGTCTGGATGCCAGGCACAAGCGGATTACGAAGCCCAAGGTGTGTATAGGCATACATGCGTGTATAACACTCAGGGGAGAAGCTGTGCAACGGAGACGGCCTCCGCCGAGCGGCCACGTGGCCGCCATTGCTGCAGCCGCGGTGGCGGTAGGGGTGTGGGACCGCCAAGAGTTAGCTTGAGCGACTTGACAGACACAAAGTAGAAACACAGCCCTTGCTGTGTTTCACGTGCACGAGCGCCGCTAGTGCGGTGCGCCCCCCCCCCCCCTCAAGCTCTGGCTGCGCGCGTGCTGTGTTGTGACTCCTTGCTTCACGTGGGTCTCTGTCTTCCACCCTTTCCGCGACCGTCTCGCCTCATGTTTGCCACGCCGCTGCGCCTGTTGGTTTTGCTTGGATGTCATGCTCCACTCCTCCGCTTCTTCTTCTCTCACTGCGAAAAACTACCGCCAGTAGGGACTCCACGCAAACGCCTGTGCCGCCTATCGACGCCGCTGCAGACTGGTAACGCGGACGCCACGCACATAAGCACCCATACAGTCACATCAACACCTGCTTCGGTCCTTACCGCGTCTCGCTACGCTCCTACTGAACAGCGGCGGCGACTCGCCGTTACCACAGGAGCTGTTACTCCCCCTTTTCGCTTTTACGTCTTTCTCATACGGGGCGTGCAGTCACTAGTGTGGACACGGAGTCAACAGCTGAGTTCTGCCTGTCTGCCTGTTATGCACAGAGCCATGGCGGGCATAGACGAGCATCAAATTCGCCAGTCGGCGCTCTGGGGCCACATGACTCAGGTGCTCGCGCAGGTGATCCGCGAGCGGCCCGCCAACGCGATGGACGCTCTCGGGGCGGCTTCCAACCGACTCCTGTCCGGCAGCGCTGTGCCCCCCATGAAAGGCAATGTGTATGCCGATCCACGGCCCACCGCTTGCGCTGCGGCCCCTGTTGACTCCTTCACAAACACGCGCTGGGCTGCCAACACGAACACCGCCTTGGCACCGCCGCGGCCGCCACGCCGCCCACGTCGCGCCGACGCCGAAGACGAACAAGAAGAGGACGCATCCGCCGACGCCGGGGCGGATGGTCAGCCGCAAGTCGACCTCGCGGATCACCCCGGCGCCCTTAGCGATGTCGTGACAGAGCAGCAGTACTTCAACATGGTCGGGCTCGGCTTGCCACGGGTGGATGCGTATCGCTTGCTCGTTGGCCTGCGCCAGCTGATCCGGTCTGAGCCGCTTGCCAGCGTGCGCTTCTGGGGTGTGGTCACGGGAAGCGCGTGCGACTACTACGTCGCGGAATGCCAGGCGGATGAAGATCGCATGCAGGAAAACGCTGACATCATCGGCGAAGGCGATGCGGAGGACGACATGGAAGAGGAAGAGGAACACGCTCCCGTTTCGCAGATCGCTGACGTGCTCTATACCGTGGCAGGGGGTCGTCTTGCCCGCCGCTGGCCACGTCCGTCCGCGCCGGCGGAGGAAGCCGGTACGGGCCTCAACGCCATGTGCTACTATGCTTCGACTACCGCGGACCCCACGACTTGGACACGCCTGCCGGACGTCAGCCCGCACCACATTACAGTCGCCCGCGCCTTGCGCTGCCGTTTCAGTGGTAACCTCGACGCCCCCGTGCACGGGCATCCGCGCTTCATGGGGTGCGAGAAGCACTACCTGCGCGCTCAGATTGCGCGCATCACAAGCGCGTGCCGCATCGCACCAGTGCAGACGTTCACCACCGAGGGCGCAGTGCCTGACGTGGATGAGGATGAAGAGGAGACCTCGGCTCGACCGCCGCCGACGGCGGTGCCGGCCTACGCCGTGCTGCCGCCGCTGCTGCCGCAAGAAGCGCCGGACGAGGAGGACGCGGAGGCCATCGCGGCTGTGCAGGCGTGGTACAAGGGATACACCAAGGGGGAGCTGATGCAGGCGAAGGGGTGGTCGCACATTGCCCCGTCGGTGCTGAACTGCGGCCGCGTCACGACGGCGCCGGTAGAGGAGGAAGAGCCGGCTGATGAGGGCGACGACGGGCAGGGGGACGGCGCGAACGCTTCTGAGCCGTCCCCGCCACCGGCGCCCGAGATGATCGCGCCTTTCCTGTCTGACATTAGCCTCGACGCGCCACTCTCCTACCCCGGCCACAGCCGCACCCATCTCGCTGCCTGGACCTTTCGCAAGGCCTACGAAGGGGAGGGGAGCCTGACAGCTGTGTATGTGGCAAAGTCCCTCCGTTGGCCCGGCGCGGCCACCTACGCGGTGACGACTGCCGGACGCCCTGGGGCCTCTTACCAGATGATGTACTATGGCACGGGTCTCAAGGACATGCAGGGCGCCTACTACGCCCCACCCCTGCCTCCCCCGTGCTCCCGCGAGTATGTTGAGGCGCCTGGCGAATTCGACGGTCAGCGGGACTGCACCATAGATGAAGAGCTGCGCTACGCACCGCCTCCCCCGCGCCCGGAGGCTGAGGGGGTGGATGAGGAGGAAGATGACGTGTAGTGAGGGCGGCTTTGACGGCGATGAGGTGCTGCCACGCTGGGCGAGGAGGCGCGGCAGATGCTTGGAGACAGGGCAGACTAGCGTGCTCTCCTCGGTGCGCGCTCTCAAGCCTCTTGTCGCTCGACTTTCTCCGTTTCTCTCTGGCCTGGCACGTGTGCGCACATGCGCTACCCTTCCACTCCCATCTTCCACGTGCAACTCGCATGCGTCGAAGGGAGCGAGTGGGGCAGGGCCAGCGCATGCCGGCGGAGGCAGCGGCGGTGGCGGGGGTGGGCGGCAACATGTAAATTCATTTCTCTCTTGTATGCGTGTGTGCTCGAGCTTAGTATGTACATAGGGAAGAGAAGGAAAAAATTCAGCCAAGAAGAGCCGTTGCTCCTCACCCCATGACGGGGATGACGTGGGTCGTGGGTCGTGCGAGCCAAGTGGTGGATGAGGAGGCAAAAGCTAGGCATGGCTATGGGCGCCCGCTCGCCTTCCCGTACCTCATCAACCGACACACAACCAGGCGGTTGTAGCCGCACGACTTCTCTTTGCGTTGATTCATGCACTGTTGCGCACATGCACATGCTGAAACACACACACACACACACACACACACACACACACACACACACACACACACACACACACGAGCACCTTGCGCGTAAGAGCTCATGCGTATCCCGCCCTCCCCACTCTCCGCACGATCGCCATTGTGATGCAACGAGGGATCAGTGAGTGGACTGCAGTGCGTATGTGTGTGTGTGTGTCTCGTGTCTCTTTCCTTGCTATTTCTTTTCTTCGCTGCGGTGCGTGTGCACATGATGATGTGGTGATCGATGCCGTGAAAGGGAGAACAGCGTGACAGAGGGAGGGAACAGTGGGTTGTATTCCACATGCCTGCGCTCTCGGTTGAGCGAGGCAGAACGCCCCGGCGGCCGAACGACCACATCAGTTGCCAGCACCCAAAGCGACGCAGTGAACACAGGATTGCAACACTGTCGCAAAAGGCACGTACTCATCGAGTGCCTTGCGTCCATGTACGCTTAGGTGTGCGCACACAGCCACACAAGGCAGGGCTCAAGCAGCTGGAATGAAAGGCGCGCAACTTGCACTAGCTGCCTCTCGGAGCCCACTTGTTCATCATGCCCCTCCACCTGTGTCTCGACCCCAGCTAATCCTTCTTCCCCCTCATTTCTCTTGCTTCCTGCCGGCTATTCCTTCCTTTTCTTCACCTTGGTTGTGTGCCATGGCTTACTGCTCCATACCCGCCCGCAGACACGCACCTGCTCACCCGCTCTTCTCACGTACGCGCAAGAAGGGACGCCACTCACGTGCCACTCACATCAGCCGCTGCTTTCGTGTCCTTCCACCGTGTCCTATCGGCGTTGTGCTATCCGTCCTTACCGTTCCCCCCCCCCGTGTCGCATTGAATGTTACACGTTTGAGTTGTAGCGGAGTCGTGGCGGTGCGCCCCTCCTTCCCCTCCTATTCCACGGCGTCGTTTCGGACTCTCTCCGTTCGTGCGTGTGTCGCAAGCCGAGCACCCCCCTCCCAGCCATCCAAGCACACCCCGACGGACACACGCGCACAGGCACACACCCCTGGTCGCATCAACCATTTTTCCTGTGTGGCATCGGCCACGCCGCACGCACACGCACACACACACACACACACACAACCCGCACTTGAAAACCCACCAGCTTCTCCCGGAATCCCTTCTTGGTACACGTATACACACATACATACACCTGCCTATATATATATATATATATATATATATGCTTTCTGGGCTGTGGCGCAGTCACGGAATTTGGATCGATTCTCGTGCCGGTATCGTCGCGTGCCTCTCTCACACCGTCTTTGCCTGTATCACGTCGCGGTTTCTGTCCTTCGCTGCACTTGCGGCGGACAGGCTTCATGGGGACCCTTTCCACTTGCAAGCTGGATGTGAATACCACACTCCCGCTGGTGTGCATATGCACGCTACTCTCCTTCCTGTGCGGCGTCGGCATAGGCGCGAACGACCTTTCCGCCAACTTTGCGATGGTGGTGGGCAGTGGCTCTCTCAACATGAAGCAGGCGATCATCTACTGCACCGTGTTCGAGCTACTGGGCGCTGCCTTCATGGGCGGTCATGTGAGTAAAACCATCCGTAGCGGCATCGTTGACCCGGTGCTGTTTTCGCAAAACAAGGATGTTGTGGTGATCGGCATGACGTGTGCCAGCTTCGCCTCGGCGCTGTGGCTGTACTTGTCGGCGGTGTTCGGTCTGCCGGTGTCCATCACCCACACAGTTGTCGGGTCGATTCTCGGCTTTGCACTCTTCGCCACGGGCGGGCTCACGTACGTCAAACCGAGCGGGGTGGTCGCGGTGGTGATTTCATGGCTCGCGGCACCGATAGCTGCGTGCGGCGTGACAGCGCTTTTGTTTTACTTCATGCGGCGCGACATCTTCAAGGTGAGGGGGCGCTCCTTTGAGCTGGCCCGGGCCGTCCTGCCGCACTGCCTGCTCGCATCCCTGCTGGTGGACTTCTTCTTCATTGTCCTTGAGCAGCCGCCGATCATGTCGCAGACGCTTGCTCAGAACGTCCCGCTTCACGTACAGTACGCCATTCTGCTTGCTCTCATACTCCTCTTCTGCTGGGTGGCGCAGGTGTGGGTGTTCCCGCAGGTGGCGGCGGCCGCGATGAGTGCGCGGTCATTTGTGTGGGAAAGCGAGGCGCTGCGCACGGAGCCGGTGAGCATGGAGGACGGCTTGGCACTAGGTGACCTGAAAGACCTGTCTTTCTTCAAGTCACGAGGCGACGTGAGTGCGACGGCGCCCGTCTCGGCAGGAAGGCAGCCCCCGCGACCTCACCACCGGCACCAGCCGCCAGCTGGTGCGACGGACACGGCGCCAGTGGCCGTGCCGGCAGCTGTGGCGCTGCCGCCGCCCTCGCTGCCAGACGACCCTGCTCCTGTGTGCACCCTTGACTCCCTCTCGCTCGACCGTCGCAACGACGGCGCTGCAGATCACGACAGCTCTGAGAGCAGCTTCACTTATGGCTGCCCGACGCACTCCCGCTCCCCCACGCCGACGCCGCTGCACCAGAACGCCTCACTTGTGCTCTCCTCCATCTCCGCCTCGGACAGCCCCTTTGTACGGAAGGGAGGCATGGTGCGTCTGGCACCCGTGCACACTCGCGGGCACTCGCCCACATTGCAGCCGCACACCGAGTCATTCGCCACAGCCGCGGCGCCTATCCAGCATGGCGCCAAGGATGCCCATCATTTTCTCGGATGCCACGTCGCCTCGTCTGATCGCGAACGCCACGAGGCACAGCAGGTGCAGTCGGCGGGTGTGACGACGTACGGCAGCACGGAGAGCAAGAAGCCGGCATTGGTGACTTGCAGGGGGGAACGGGGGCTAGTGCAGATTCCGTACTCCCCCGCATTGGTGCAGAGCGAGGACGAGTTTGGCGAGGAGGACTGGGCCATGGACCACCCAATGCAGCCCATTCGCTTTGGGGGTATCCTCATCAAGCCCTTCAACCCGCGCGCCGAGTACCTCTTCACTGGTCTGCAGGTGGTGGCGGGAAGCATATCCAGTTTTGTCCACGGCGCGGTGGCTGGCGCCAATGCCACCTCGGCCTTCGTCATCCTTTACGATGCCTTCACGAACCACGAGTTGCAGGAACCTGGGCTCAGCTCGCAGTGGTCGATGCTGCCGGCAATGCTGGGCATTGCTATCGGCATGTTCGGCCTCGGCGCGAGTCTCATGAAGACGGTAGGAATGGAGCTGGTAACCGTGACGCCGGCGCGAGGATGGTGCATCCAGATCGGCGGCACCCTCGTCACGATGGTGCTGACGGGCATCGGCATTCCCGTCTCACTCTCGCAGGCGCAGGTCGGCGCCGCGATTGGCTGCGGTGTGCTGGACGCCAAGCTGGGCGGTGTGTCGTGGGGCATCGTTGCGAAGGTCGTTACGGGGTGGGTCGTGACCCTTCTCATTAGCGCCCTGACAACGGGCGTGTCGATGTGGGTGGTGTCGTCGCTGCTCTGCACGTAAGTGAGAGCAACGGCGTGGATGCGCCTCACGCATGCACAGCATGCGCGCGTGCCATGCATGCAGGCGATGCGTGGTGGTGGTGGGGGGAGCAAAGCAAGTGTCAAGCTCGTGGCCACCGCGCACCGTTGCTGATGCCCTGCGTTTTTCTAATGTTGCCTTACCCCCTTCCTCCCCTTTTCTCTCCGGGGTCACGGACAGGCGCACCTCCGCTTGAAATGCACTGTCCCTTGCCTCCGCCTTGACTTTCTTCTTTTTTTGCTTCGTGAATGGGGGTGGCGCTGACTCATGGCCTCCAGAGGCAGCGGCAGCAGCGAACTGCGGCGGGACATCGGTCGGCAAACCGCCGAGGGAAGAGAGGGCTTCCTCCCTCTCTGTTGGGCCGACTGTGCATGTTTGTTTTTGTTTGGATGCACTTAGCGGAAGAAAGGGAGCGACGGGAATGCAGACTTCAAGGTAAGAAGGTGTTCTTGGAGGAGTCTTCGGCAGGCTCCAGCAGATCGTGCATGCGCAGGCGACATGTATGTGGTGTACGCGCTTGTGCCGGGAGGAGGGGCTGTTTCGCTTCCTCCGTAATCTCTTTGAGGTGCTGGACTTCGTCACAGAGCGCTGTCGTCGCTGCCTTGACACGTCTTCGTGTCTCCTCCTTCTCTGCGCCTCACCTCTTTCGTCTTGCTCGATCGGCGGCCCCCACACGCGAGGCTGCTTCAACGAAATACTTCATAGACTCTCTCGCGGCGCACAGCAGCCGGCTCATCGGCGTCAGAGCGCCACTAGCTCACACCCACGTACACCTTGGCGACTGCATAGATTCAACGACGAGCGCGTGTGTGTGTGGGGAGGAAATCCACCACCACAGAGCACAACCGGGCGTCACCGTTCATTGTGTACCCCCTTTTCTCTCTCTCACACACCGTCCACCGCGTGGGCACCTCTCCTACCCGCCGATAAACACCACATGCAGGCCTCACCAGTGCTCGCCGGCGCGGCGGTGCGCCGAACGGCGACGGCCTCCGTCGGCAGCGAACCTCGCACCAACTTACCCTTTCTCATCAACGTTGTCAAGAAGGCGCAGAAGTCTGCCAACACGGTGGTTGCGTCGACGCCGGCACTCTCCTCAATGTCGTCGACGAAGGAGCCGCCTATCCAAGCCGCCGCCTTCAAGCCATACCCGCTTCTGAGCCCCGGCGAGGTCAAGCAGGCCGCCGGCAGCTCCCTCCTCTACAAGGATGACGTCTGCGTGCTTGTGAACGATGCATTCCCCAAATCGATGGTTCACTGCCTGGTCATGCCACTGGACCTCCGCCTACAGTCCCTCAACGCCCTCACCAAGAAGGACGCTCCACTGCTGCGCCACATGCTGCACGTGGGGGATGAATACGTTCGCTACTTGAAGACGGCGGTTCCCCACACCTACACGGCGCGCCGGTTTATTGCGGGATTCCACGCCCTTCCCTCGCTGCCCATGCTGCACATGCACGTGCTGTCTACGGATCTGGACAGTCCTTGTCTCAAGAACAAGAAGCACTACAACAGCTTCGCCACTTTCTTCTTCCTCACGGGCGACCGCGTCTTGGACGACCTGGAGCGGCACGGCCGCGTGACGCTGAACCAGGACGTCACCCGCCTTCGACAGATGGAAGAGCAGGACATGAAGTGCCTGTGGTGCGGCACCGCACTGCCAAGCGTGCCCGCTATGAAGTCTCACATCCAGTGCTGTCCGCAGAACAAAGCCGTGGAGAAATCGTCGTAGGTCTGTCTGTGTATGTGTGTGTGTGTGTGTGGGGGGGGGCTTTTGGTCTCCGTGCCGCATAAACGCAACAGTCAGCAGCAGCACTCAAAGGAGGGAGATACGCCAGCCGGCTCATCCGCAGGAAGGCAGCGCCGACGGGTCTGCCGAGAAGACACCGGCTTTTCGGCAGCGTGACGCGTCACCTGAGCATGACTGCCTATACAGCACATCTTTCTGCGCGCGTTTGTGTCAAAATGCAAAACAAAGCGCAGAATGTGCATGCAATCTGTGCGTGGGTGCCGCGGCACCTCTCGCCCCCGCTTCTCTGTATCTCTCTCCTCTACCGCCCTTTTCCTCTCCCATTCTTCATCTGCAACTCGATGCCGGCGTGCGTATCGGAAGAAGCTTGCGGGGTAACACGTGCTGGAGCGACGTTGATGGAGCTCCACACACACATACACACACCACACACACACACACACACACACACACACACACACACACACACACACGTGCGTGCATACGAACACGAAAGCGCGCACACACGCATGCCCTACTCATAACATCGGGTCCCCTCTTCATCTGCTCCACTGCCACCCCCGCCCCCGTCACTCATAGGCCTGCTGGCGGTGCTGCTAAAACCGTTTGTCGTCACGGGACCGGCGCTCTCTCGACCCCCGCTGAGCTCACCCGCCTCTTTGAGAGCGTGCGTATAGTTTCTCTTGAGTTGCTGCCGGCACCACGATCGCGATTACCACGACCATCGAGCCTCCTTGCTTGCTTCCCAGAGAGCGCGCCATGATCCAGCCTCAGAGCACCCTGTTCCGCCGCCGCGAGGGCGGCGTCGGGGATGATGGCGCGCTTGACTCTCCATCCTCCGCCCCTGCTCCTTACCAGACGCGGCCTGGTACAGCAGCTGCCGCTTCAGTGCACACGAACGCCTTGCAGGAGCAGGAGAACGACGCTCTCATGCAGGCGCTGCTGTCTGACATGCGCAGGGCAAAGAAGAGCTTCACCAAGATGGGCGAGGAGGTGCGAGAGCAGAACGCGGTGCTGGAGCGACTGCGCACATCCTTCCTGAATGCGCAGAACTCCCTTCGCAAAACGATGCGGAACTTAGACAAGATAGGCTGGGGAAGCTTCAAGCACATGTGGGTGCTGGCCCTCTTCGTGATTGTGTTTTTCATGTTGCTCTACTTGATGCTTCGCTTTTGGTAGCTCACACTCTGACAGGCAAAATTGTCTCGTGTGAACATGCTTGCAGCAGGAAGGGCCGCTGTGCGCGTGCGCGCGCGTGTTCCTGCGAGCTGCTGTGCCGAGGCTTGGTGAGGACTGCAGCGTCCCGCTCTTTTCGTTTTGTTTGGGTGTGTGCTCACCTTTTTTCACTCTATGCGTTCTGTTGCTATGACGGCGTAAAACGTGGGGCAGCTGCTCCGCTGGGCACGCGCGCACACACACGAAGGCACCATCCCGTGGAAGGAACCGCCTGCGCAAGCAAGCAGGCTGCAGTGCAGGCGGGTGTGCGTTTGCATGCCTGAACCGTGCACGTGTGCGACGGCCACTAACTCCACAAACCAGGACCTCCTCCTCTCTCATCGGCACACAACGACGGAGGCGGGAAGTTGCTGATGGCCTGCTGGCTGGACCCACAGACGAGTGTCTGTGCTTGTGTGCTGATGTCACCCAGCCCCCTGCCTTTCTGTCGTGTGCGCAGTCTGAGACGCGCATTGTGCTGCACTTCGGTGCACTCGTGTGCTGGGTCAGTTGCGAGGACGTACCTACCTCACGTGGCTTTGTTGTGCTTCAGCTACGCGCACGCAACCTTTGCCCAAGGGCGTTGCCCTACACCAGAGGCATAAGGAGGAGGAGGGGGGAAGCGGGGGCACACACGCAAAACAGCGTATAATGATTCTCGCATCGCCACATATTCACTCTTCTCCCTTTCTTCCGCCCAATCTCTCCTTTTGTTTCCATCTTCTCGCATCGTCTCTGTTTTGGTGCGCATGCGCCGTCACCGCACACCTGCATCAAACCCTTTATACATGCGCGCGTGCGCTTCTCTCTTCCTTCCTCTGACACGCGCTGACGTGTGTACGCGTGGAATGGGCGAGCGCTTCAGATAGAAACGAAATCGCTCTTCTCCAACTTCTGTTCATTTTTTTTTCGTTCATTATTGTTTATATCGTGTCAAACACCCATCCGCACACTCACCCATCCGCACACTCACCCATCCACACACGTACACACCCATCCACACACGTACACACACACACACACACACACAGGCACACCAAAGAAAAGTGGAAAAGCACGTGTAAAGCAGGAGGACGCCACATAAACGTCAAAAAAAAGCAAAATAGCAGCAGCGTGAGAGAAAAGTCGGTAAGGCTTCAGGTCTGCGCAGCGCTCGGTGATTCAGAGAATTCTCTATCTACGTATATCTATCTAAGCAAAGGAGTGGGCCTTTCAACTTTCTGTTTTCTTTAGATTTGCATCGTTTTAAAGCAACAACCAAGCAACAACCAAATAACCAACCAAAGGCACAAAAAACGAAAAAAAAAAACAAGGTAAACATAGTGGCACAGACGACGTGCTGATGTGATAACGCGAAGACAAACCACAGCCCTACAAGCTCCCTTCTCCCCTCCCCTCTCCTTCCCTCCCCCCGGTTTGCACGGGTAGCGTGTTGCTCCACACATCCGACGACGGCAAAAGCATCAGGTCGAAGGGTGGACACGAAAAGTCCGTGTCTTGCGTGGCATTTTGTGTTGGACCTCACTCACGCACTCAGCGTGTCCGTGCGCGAACGCGAAGGACCGACTTTCTGGCTGTTTTGTTTGTTTTTATTTTCGCGCTTCTCCTTGCGGTCTTGTTTCCCCCCCCCTCCCCTCCCCCCTTCCCCCTGTCTCTTTCTCCTCTGCGGAGACACGTCTGTTCGCGTGTGTGTGTGTGTGTGTGTGTGTGTCCGTGGAGAACCTGGCCGAGCTTGCGTTTTCGTGTTCCAAGCGTTCTGTTCATCGAATTGGGCCGTTGTCTTTGTTGTGTCTTGAAGAAGGCGACTTGAGAGGGCGTTGTTGTGTGTTTTTGTGCCGGCTTAATCACAGCTCTGATCTAGCGGAGCGCGCGCCGACTGATAAAGGATAAACGCCGCATACAAACGGCACGCCCCAGACGCACCCCACTGCTCATCGAGCGAAACGAACAACAAGCAAATACATAAAAAAGATCAGGAAGGGCAACGAATTTGTATCCAGGCGTCTTGGGCTAATCCTTCTGCCCCCCTTCCTTTGTCCTTTCCGTGAGGAAGCACTTCTTTCCCTGTACGTTGTCGCTGTGTTTTCTCTGTGTGTTCCTCCAAAAACGTTCATTTTTTTGTGTTTTACGCATCAACTTCTTCGTGGGGTTTTTCATCTTCAAAGCAACTTTCTCTCTATCCCTCTCTTTTTTTTTCTATTGTTGTTTGGTCTTGTGCTTGACTCGCCGTCTCGCCTCTTCCTTTCTCTTGTTTGTTTGTTTCTTTTGCTCGCTGTTGTTGTTGTGGCGTCTCTTTGGAAGCCGACGGGTTGGTGACTGTGTGTGCGCGTGTGTGCCCCCACCCTCCTTCTCTCTTTTCTCCATTTTTTTGTCTGTTGTTGGTTTCCGCTCTCCAAGTCTCCTGCTGGTTGTGCCGTTCATCGATCCGCCCTGCGAATTGCGGTTGCGATTCTGTTCGCCTGTATCGATCGACGGCGTGTGCGTTGGCTCGTACGTCGGTCTCCGGCTTCCCACCTTCCGCCTCTTCAACCGACCGAAAAGCAAACGGCTAAAGAAAAGATTGAGCCCTGCTAACGTTTTTTTGTATTACACTCTTCCAACTGCACGTGACACCGCCTTTGATCACATTTTTGGTTTCCTTCGGCTTCTGCCCTCTCTTCGTTCTTTATTTCGGCTCCAGCAGGTGATTGTGTGTGTGCCGGCTCTCCCGCTCACTCTCCCCGTGTCTTCTGAGTGTTGTTGTTGTTTTGTGCTCCTGACATAAAGCTGATATCCGCTTGCTTGCTGCCCTCTTTTACTTCGATTGCTTTTTCGCCTTTTGTTTGTGGTTGACGCAGGTTACGTGTGTCAGCTTAACGCGTCTCAGTGTCTCGCTCTTGTCGAGTGTTGATCTCTCCCGTATTCTTCGTCTGTTATCTGCCTCTGTTTGAGCGTTCACTCAACTCCCTCTTTTCTCCCCTCCTCCTGCCCTCTCCCTGCCACACCACCGAAGCGCCCACACAGGACGTCCCATCTGCGCACCACTCGTTTTATTTTGTGTGTTGTTGTTGCTTCTTTTCGCTTTTCGATCTCAAACCTCTGCCCCTCCCACCTTCCGAGAGGTGAGCAGAGAATACAACGACAGAGAAGCAGCGCGCCGTCGAACACGCAAGATCCCTTCCCCCCTCCCTCGTCTTCTCTTGCACGGCTAATTCATCTATAACAACCGAATCGGCAAACGCGAGTGGAAGACGATAGTAAAAAAAGTAACAAGCGAGAGGGGAAAGCAAAGAACAGCGGAGAACGCAGTGCAGCACCGCGTATACGCACCCACCCACCCACAACTACACACCCACCCACCCACAACTACACACCCACCCACCCACAACTACACACCCACCCACCCACAACTACACACAGATACGCAAGTAGTGGACTGCCTCCCAACACGCAACCCTTAACAAGGCATCATCTGGCAACATAGACACTGAAGCTTTCAGAGGATAGTCAAGCTTCCGGTGCGGTCGTGAGGCAGTTGCAGAGCGCCTGTACTCTCCATTTTTTTCCTTTCACATTCCTGCTGCTTGTTTGTGCGCGGTGTCCCTCTGGTCCTCGCCCACTCACTCTGTTTCTGCCCCACCCCGCGAGCAGTCTTCCCCCCACACCCCACTGCCCGTACAGGTGCGCTGTGCAGCATTGTCCACGAGCACGTGCCTTTTTCTTTTGGACGCTGCCATTGCGATCTGCTTCTCGGCCGTTCGCTGTTTTTCCTTTTTACCGTATTTGTTTTCGCTCTTCTTCGACACGTTTCTGTGTTCCACTTGTACGTCTTAGGGGGTTTTCCCTCCGACTCGGTTCTCTCCGGCTCTTCGGCCCGGTGTCCTTCTTTCTCGGCTTGGCCGGCACAGAGGTGGCACGCAAGCACGCCACCACGCACAAACAGCGCACCTCCACGGAGGCCCTTTTTCTCCTCCCCCACTTGACACACGGCCTTCCTTTTTTTCTGCCGTCGCGCGTCTCTTTTCAGAAGGGTACGCGCGTTTCTCCGGTCGAGCATTGTTGCTGACAAGGGACGCGTTAAAAGAAGTGCCCCCCCCCCCCCCCCCATTCCCACCCTCCACGGTCACAACCGCCGCAATGACGAGCTTCTGGCGGCAGTACGGCATTCAGCTGTACGGGTTTCTGGTCAAGACATTCCTGCAGCGATGGCGCATGCCCATCTCCACGACGGTGGAGATCCTTCTCCCTTGCCTCTTCACGATTTTGATATCCGTTGCCTACTGGATGTCGGGCAGTTCGACGGTGCCGGCGCAGATGTACGACGGTGGTGCCTACGTGCCGCTGAACATGACGGACTTCGTGTCGTATTTTATGTGCAAGAAGATGGGATCAACGCTGAGGGTGCCGTGGCACCCGTGCCCGCCCGGGATGAATGCATCGTCTCTCACGTGTCTGTCGCTCATCGGTAACGGCACTGAGATTTGCATCCAGAACTCCTTCTACACGGTGCTGTCCTACATGCTGTACGGCATGTACTATGGCAGTGGCTCGTTCGGCATGAACACGATGGACGGCCACCTCACGCTCTCGGCCTTGGTGACCGAGGTGACACGCAAGGAAAACCCAACCTTCTTTGGCCGGGGTGGTAGGAACAGCCTGTCGCACTATGGCAATCTGCTGGTGTCGAGCAACTCGCCTGCGCTGGCGCGAAGCTTCATGGCGTTCTGCCGCCAAAGCAGCGGCATGTGCGGCGAGGTACTCTATGAAACAGCCTTCACTTCACTGGCTAGTGCCAAGGAGTACGCGGCCGCCCACGAGGACACCGTCTGGGCCATTGTCGACCTTCCGGTGACCTCCCTCACGTCCAGCGACAATGCAGAGTTTACCATCAGCATGAACTTCACGGCGACTGCGCCGACGGTGAAGGAGCCGCAGAAGAGCCTCTTCACGCGCGGCCTTGGCGCCAATGACGGCAGCGACGGCTACGTGCTCTACTGGGCCAGCGGCTTCTTGACGCTGCAGACGTTTGTGCACGAGTTCTACTTGGAGCAGGCGCTAAGGATGTACCGCATTCGTGGCCCTTCCACTTACTACACGGAGCCAAGCTCCGACGTGGAGGGCATCAGCGCGTACCTCACGCAGTACGGATCCACCGTAATCCCGATGCCGACGCCTCCGCGCTACAACAACGCGTTCCTGACGAAGTGGGCCTACTACATTCCACTGCTCGCCGTGATGGCTGTGCTCTATCCGACTTCGCGCCTCGTGATGCTGATCGTCGTTGAGAAGTACAATGGCATTCGCGAGGCGATGCTGATCATGGGCCTGCATCCGTCTTGCATGTTTGTTGGGTGGTACTCCTCCACGCTCATCATGGACTTGGTCTCCTCGCTGCTCGTCGCCCTCTTTCTCAAGATCGGCTTCCTCGACAAGGTGGACTACGGCCTCCTCTTGCTGCTCTACTTCTCCTTCATGCAGCAGAACACGGCCCTGTGCTTCTTCATCAGCTCCATCTTCCGCAACCCACGCGTGGCGAGCTGGTTTATCGCGTTTGTGCTGTTCGTGCTCGCGATCCCGTCCTTCTCCTTCCCGACCGGCATGACGGACATTCAGAAGATTTTCTGCTGCCTGGCCCCCTGCGTCGGCTACATTCAGGCATTCAACACAATGCTGAACTACGTATCCTTCGGCTTCCACTTTGGGTGGCCACAGGCGCGCACCGGCTACTTCAACTTCTCCGTCGCGGTTGGCATGATGTGGGCCTCGTTTGGTGTGCTGATGCTCCTCAGCTTCTACTTGGACCGTGTCTCCTGCGGCACCGTCGGCCGCCGTGCCCACCCCTTGTTCTTCCTCATGCCGCTGGTGAACCGCTTCCGTACGACCAGGGCATCGCTGATCAAGATGTGGGACATGGGCAGGCCGATTCGCCCCGGTTCTCTGGTCGAGCGTGCCATCAACGACGACGATCCACCCAGCGCGTCATTTGCAAACTGCTCGTTGAAGAAGGACAGCAAGGGGTTGCCACAGGACAACAGCCGACTCATCGAGCACTACCATGACGTCGTCAGCACACAGGACCCCACTGTGGCTGCCATCTTCCATCGCCTGCGCAAGGTCTACGTTGGCGGCGGCATCCTCGGCTTCTTGTACACGTACTTCACAGGGCTGTTCCGCGATGGCGACCGCATCGTCGCGCTGGACGGCGTGACGTTTGCGATGCGCACCGGCGAGGTGAGCGTGCTGCTCGGCCCCAACGGTGCCGGGAAGTCCACGATCATGGGTGTGGCGACCGGCATGGTGAACCCGACCAACGGCGACGTTTACGTGCGTGGCTACAACGCCCGCACACACCTTGATGAGTGTAGGCAGAACATCGGGTACTGCCCCCAACGCGATATCGTATGGTCTCTGCTGACGGTGGAGGAACACATCACTTTCTACGCGCGCATGAAAGGCTCCCACGCAGTGAACGTGCAGGAGAAGGTGGATTATGTGGTGGACCTCCTCGACCTGCATGAGAAGCGCCACTGCAAAGCGAGCGAGCTGTCGAGCGGCCAGCGCCGGCGTCTGTGCGTCGCGATCGCCATGGTCGGCGACTCCTCCGTGCTGTTTCTCGACGAGCCCACGGCCGGTATGGACATCAAGGGTCGCAAGATCGTGTACGAGGCCCTGAACCGCACCCGCAATCAGCGTAGCGTGCTGATCTCGACTCACCTTCTCGACGAGGCCGACCGCATTGCCGACCGAGTGCTCATCGTGAACAAGGGCCTGCTGTGCGCGGAGGGCTCGGCGATGTACCTCAAGTCGCAGATGGAGGTCGGGTACGTGGTGACGTGCCTACTGGAGAGCAACATGAGCAAAACAGAGGAAAACTGCGCTGCCGAAGGGCTGGTGAACTTTGTGCGCGCCGAGAGCTACGCGGCGCAGCGGGCCGGCGACAGCGACAACGAGGGGTGCGTGGTGCTGGGGGTGCAGCGGCGCGGGCGCGAGGTGTCTTTCCGCTTCCCGATGACCCTCCTCAGCTCAGCCGGCGTGACGCTTCTTTCTGCGATTCAGCACAACAGCGAGCGACTGCGCCTGCGCAACGTCGCGCTTAACCTGGCGACTCTCGAAGACGTCTTCTTCACCGTCACTTGCAGTGCACCGCTCATGTCAAGCGTGACAGACGGCGAGCTTGTCGGCGGGCGAGAGGACGAAGGCGGCGTGCTGTCGATCCCTGACACGCCGTCGACTAACGCCGACCTCTACGCGGAGAAGACGAGTTACTTCTTCGTTTTCTGCCGGCATTTCCGCGCGCTCTTCCTCAAGCGGCTGCACTACGCCCAGCGCGACATCAAGCTGCTTGTCTATCAAGTGGTGCTGCCGATAATCTTTCTGCTCCTGTCGCTGTTCATCAGCCTTGTGCGAGACCCCAGCCAGCCCGCGCTGCGGCTCGACATGACTATGTACGATGACTACGCCACCCACCCATCGCAGGTGATGACGGCGTACTCTAACTTCTCCGGCTACGTGCAGAACATGACCCGGTACTTCATGAACGTCACGAACGCCTTCTGCCTCAGTGCAAACTTGTCCGACAACGCCTGGGGCCCGCACTACCTGACCGACTTCCGTGCGATGCCGTCTGGCTTGCCCAACGTGTCCAACGGCATGAGCCGGCTGCTCCTGAGCGAAATCATGTCGCACAAGGAGCCGCGCTACATTTCCGTGGCGCCGGTAGGAGCGGTGTTCCAGAAGGGTGCGCCGAAGAAAACCCCAACGCTGCTGCACAACACGTCGTACAGCCACTCCGCTCCGCAGGGCGTGAGCGCGCTCTACCACCTCGCCATGTATCAGCTCTTCGGCACCGCCGTGCCGACGCCCACCGCCGTCAACTCTCCCATGATGCTTGGCGAGTTTGAAAAGACGCTGGTGACAGCCAACAAGCAGGTCATGGTTGGCATCTTCATCATTCTGCCCTTCATCTTCATTCCGTCCAACACGATCTCCTACATCGTCGAGGAGAAGGAGTCCGGCGCCCGCCACATGCAGTGGCTCTCCGGCGTCAATGTCCTGGCGTACTGGCTGAGCAGCTTTGTGTTCGACTTTGCGAGCTACCTCGTGACGCAGATCTTGGCCTTTATCATTTTCCTCATCTTCAATCGAACCGAGTTCATCGGCAAGGACAACGTCGGCGCCGCCGTTGTGCTCTTCTTCTTTTTCGGCCTGACGTCGATCCCGTTCAGCTACTTTTTGAGCTTCTTCTTCCGCTCCAGCTTCACGGCACAGTCCGTCGTCTTTTGCATCAACTTCACCTTTGGCTTCCTGTGGGTGACACTGGAGTCGATGATCGCCGAGCATGCACTGCAGTTCGCCGAGACGATGGCCTACATCCTTCGCATCATCCCAGCCGTGAGCTTCGGTGAGTCCATGTTTGTGCTCTCTGGCACGCAGCTGGCCAACTTGATGTTCCCGAACCGCGCCAAGAAAAGCTTATTTTCGCTGCTGAAGTTTAGCGAGACAGGCAGTCCCACAGGCGGCATCGGAACAGGCCTCATCTACATGTCTTGCGTTGCTGTGGCCTGCACTGTGGCACTCGTGGTTCTCGAGTACCTGCGGCTGCAGCGCGTTGACTCCGCCTTCACGCAGTGCTGCACAAAACTGAACATCGAGGACGAGGAGGAGCACCGCCGCCTCGAGGAGGCAGATCCGTCCGTGAAGCAGGAGGAGGACTACGTGTGCGCAGATAAGACAGGGCCCGAGTCGACCCGCGTTGCGGTGCAGCACCTCAGCAAGCGCTACCTCGGCGCCGAGCACGCCGCTCTCCAGGACATCTCGTTCGGCGTGAAAGAAGGCGAGGTGATGGGCCTGCTGGGGCTTAACGGCGCCGGCAAGACGACGGCGGTGAGCATCCTCGCAGGTGAGGTGGTCGCGACAGGCGGCGAGGCGTTTGTAAACCACTACGCGGTGCAGTCGATGGCGAGCCGCCCCTTTGTTGGCTACTGCCCGCAGTACGACGCGCTGCTGAGCAATCTCAGCGCCGAGGAGCACCTCTGGCTGTATGCCCGCCTGCGCTCCATCAAGGAGAAGCACATCAGGGCCGAGGTGCACGTGCTGCTCAAAGAGCTAGGGCTGTACCCGTTCCGCAACCAGGCCGCCGCGTCCCTGAGCGGTGGCAACAAGCGCCGCCTGTCCCTTGCCATTGCGCTGGTCGGCCGCACAACAAGTGTGCTGCTGGACGAGCCGACGTCGGGCATGGATGCTGTGGCGCGTGCACAGACGTGCGACGTAGTGCGGCGTCTCACAGCTCAGAAATCCGTGGTGCTGACAACGCACCGTCTGGACGAGGTCGAGGCACTGGCCGACCGCGTTGCTTTCGTCGTGCGAGGCAACCTGCGCTGCGTCGGCACACCACAGGAGCTGAAGAACGCGTACAACAAGACTGCCGCCTACACGCTCAGTGTGCTCTTCCCCCATACGGTGCAGTTGCAGGACACGGACGCGACCCTGGTGGAGAAGGTGCGCAGCTACGTGCTCGACACCATCACCGCCACAGCGGGTGCGAATGCGCAGCAGCTGACTCGGTGCGAGGTGGTGGAGGTGCACCCGTGCTCCATGCAGATGACCGTGAACAGCGACCTCCATTCTATCTGCGTCGCCGTTTCGCACATGCAGATGGGCCAGGCCAGCGGCATTCCAGCGCCGACGTACGTCAGCGTGAGCCAGCCGACGCTGGAGGACATTCTTCTTCTCCATTAGGCACGCTGCAAGGCAGAGACGACGCTTCACGCCACATGTGTTCTGGTTGTCATTCATGTGTTCACACCTCTCTCCGCTTGCCGCTTCCCTTTTACCTTCGTCGTCGGCCCGCGCGCAGGCCCTCCCCATCCCCCGCCCCGAAAAAAAAATGCGGAGAAGGTTGTTACGGCGCCCATCTTCTCGGGCGCCGCGCTTCCGTCATCGTGGGTCATCGCTGACCCCCGTGCGTCTCTCTTCCCTCTGTGCTCTTTTGCGGGTGAGTTGAAGCCCGGAAACCGAAAGCGGGCAAGCAGCTGAGACGAAGAACACGAAAAGAGCCAAAGTGTCCACAGCAGCACACACACACACACACACACACACACACAAACACAAAGGCGTATCCGTGAGGACGCGTGCGTGAAGGGTCTCTTAAGCCGCCGCCGCACGTCTCTCCCTCCCTCCTCCTCCTCCTCCTCCTCCTCTCTATCTTGTACCCGCCCTTTCTTTGTGTTTTCTTGTTCAGTCGTTTCGCGCAGGTGCGCGGGTGCGCGGGTGCGGCCCGACCAGCAACGCGGCAGACAACAACAGCAGCCCTCAGCACTCTGCCCTCTTCCGGACGAAAACGAAGCGAAAGGAAAAGGGGTCTCTGTGTCTGGGCTATCCTGGCGTGCGCCTCTCGTTCTGCATCGCTGTCTCTCGACGTATGCGTGCTTGTGTGCCCGCCCGACGAAGAAAAGGGACCATGGGCACCGCATACACGCGCGCTCGCGCATACGACTTCGCAAGCGTGTCATCACACGCGTTGTGAAGGGACTACTCCGGTGTCTCTTGCTATTGCGTCTCTGATCTTCCGTTCCTTTTCTTGTTTCCTTTAAGAGTGCTTCTCCCTCATGCTTCATTGTTGTCGCTGTTGTTGTGTGCTTATCCCAAGAATATCTTCGTGCACGGCGACCTTGCTGCTGTTAATTCCACATGTCGTTTGCTCACGTCATTGTTGCTACCCCGTATCTTTCTCTTTCTCTCCGTCTGTCTCCCCGGTGAAGTAAGGACTCACTAAAAGCACTTGTACAGCAACCTGCACAGCACCGGGGATGAGCCTGTGGAAGTGTCATTGTGTGCAACTTGTTTCTGTTCTGCGTGTTCTCTTCGGCTGTACCTGCTCGAGAGGCAAGGGGGCTCGCAGCGGCGCACATGCATGGACGAGGGATTGACGACCACAAGTGCACTCCGCACACGAAACTTGCAGTGCGGAAGAAAGAGGGGAGGGGTTGGGATGAGGTGAGCGGGACAGGCAGCGTAGGACTCACCAAACGTTCCTGCTGGAGAGCGGCATGACGCTGCAACAGCAGGTACAAGCGACAGCAGCGGCAGTAGACGGCGTCACGCGCCTTTTTTGCGCATCAACGCGACCACCAAAAATGAAAACGAAATACCTCGGCGTATTCGCCCAGTGAAGAGGGAGAGAGATGTGTTGTCGATGAAGAGAAGAACGAAAAAGGGCCGCCGCAGCCAAACTCCAGCCGCCACGAGTGACGACGAAGAAAAGCATGTGCGTGCTTGGGGTGGGGGAAGAGGCGATCTGTTTTCTGCTTGTTTGAGCTCACCTGCACAAAAGAAGAGGCATGAAGCACAGCGGGTGCGAGCAAAGCCACCGGGTCGGCACACCACACTCACATACGCGGCCACACAGCCACATCGCGCCCTCTCCCCACCTCTGCACACCGACACTTCCCTCCGCTCTCATGGGGTGATGTGATGAAAGGTGTGGGCAGGGCAGGGGGAGGGGGCGATGTGGAGGGCGAAGACGGAAGGATGGAGGAGAGAGCCGGAGAGGCACACGTGAGCGCACTCTACGTGTGTGAACGGGCCAAGGTGTGAGGCATAGGGAGGAGGTGGATATGCGTGTCTTCCCCCCCCCTGCGATCGCTCTTTCGCTCTTACGCTGCCTCTCGTCTTGTGTGGCGTTTCCGGGTTTGCGTGTGTGTGTGTGTGTGTCTGTCCGTCGGAGTGGCGAGTGCGTTCCACTTCTGCGCTGCCCCACTTCTTTTCATCGTTCCCTTCCTTTCGCTCTCTTGCACACGTGCGCGCGCTTCTTCTTTCTTCTTGTTTTTGTTTTTGTTTTTCTAACATTTTCGGGCTCGCTCGACTTTTTCGGTTTGCGTCTGTGTAGTCGATTGAATGGTCCAAGGCCCCATGCGCGCGCACACGCACACAAATACACCCAGACACAACACATTTATGTCAGCACGTATCGGACTCGTGCAGGAGGGGGGCCGGGAAAAGAAGCATCAGTGAAGCGGGAAAGAAAACAAGCGAAGGACAACAAAGAGGGATTCTCTTGTGTGCTTGTTCTACCTGCCCCATGATCTGCTGCTGCTCCTCGTACTTGTGTCACTCCTTCTCTCTCTTCCAGCCCCCTCCTTTTTCGTTGCTCGCTTGTCATTGCATGCAAGTGCGCGGGCGCACATGTGCCTCGGCTGCGTGGATGCTTGTCATGTCTGCACGTTGTTTGTGTCCACGTGTTTACGTGCGTATGCGACTTCCTTATTATTTTGTGCTTCGCTGGTGTGTCGCGCGTGCCGGCTGCGTCGACCACCGCTTGTCCTCTTTCTCCTCGTTTTCCTCCGTCTTGCTTCGCACACGGCTGCCCCCCTTTTTTGTGTTTCCGTTGTTAGCGCGTGTGCGGCTGTTGTGAGGCGTGTTCGCTGTGTTGTTGTCGAAGGCCAGGGGAGACGTGAGCATGTGCGCGCACGCCGATGCGATCCGCCGAGTACCTACACAGCGACGTCACGGGGCAACGAGAGACGCTGGAAAACGAGGGGAAACCGAGAAGACACACGAAGCCGCCCTTCGCGTCACAGACCTTCAAACGCAGAGAGAGAGAGGGAGAGGGAGCGTGAGGACTTGAGAACACTGGTGTGTAGGCACTTACGCGTACGCACACGCAGGTGCACAGCGACGAAAACGCTCGGCTTTCACCGTGTGATCAACGTACCCCGCGTGAGTGTTTCTTCTTCCCTCTTCTCATGGACTTTGTCTCCCTCTCCCTCTCTCTCTCGCCCCCTCAACCCTACCTCACTGCCATCCAACTTTCGTTTGTTTTTCCAACCATGTTCTCTCATTTCTTCTCTGCAAGGGTATGCTTGTTAGCACGTGCGTACCTCAATGCCCCGCTGTATATGCATATATATATATCAATATATATATATATATATATATAAAGAGTGTGAGAGAGAGCGTGCACGTGTAGCGTAAAGCGCCTGCGTGAATGCGGAGGGGATGGGGCGGACGGCACTGCAACGTATGGGTGTGCGCCCACATGTCTCTCCTGCGTTTCCCTTCCTCTATCCACCTCCGATTCGTTCGTATTGGACGGCTTCATGCGTTTTGGCTTCGATCTCAGCCTGTTTTCTTCGTTTTGTGGCGTCATTTTCTCTTCTTGGTTCATACCACTATTTCATCGTTACCGCGCCCGTGACACGCGACGCACGCAAGATACAACAACAACAAAAAGTGAAATAGGGACGAGGTGGCGGGACGCACGCCGGATAGAGAGACGGATCGATAGAGGGGTGCCTGCTTGACGGACGGAGCATGTGCTACGTAGTGTGGCGACACGAGCATGAGCATCCAAACGAACAGGAGTCCGGAAGGATGCACACATACACACAGAGAGGCAGGCAGGCATACAGGCGTGCGCATGTACGTGCTCCGTCTTTTTCTCTTCCCCTTTCGCCTCTTCCGTCTGCCCTCTCTCTCTCTCCGTCTGTGTGTGTGTGTGTGTGTGTGTGTGTGTGTGTGTGTGTGTGTGCCCCCTTCGGTATTGTTACTGGTGCCTGCGTCTATTCCATCTTCAGCACGAGGGAAGGAGAGGGAGGCGGCGGTGAACGTCAAAGAGAGGCATAGATAGGAACGTAAGCACACACGCCACCTCCGCAGCATCACATCGCAAGGGAGTGGCACTCTGCCTGTGCGTCTCGCTGTGCATGGCGGCGTGCGTGCTTGCATCCTGGTGGATGCCTAGCTCTTCATCCTCTTCTGCAGTTTCATCTCCGCACCGATTTCTTCGCTCCCACCACACGCACACACATATATATATATACATATATACGTGCATATATATGTGTACATATATTTCTATAAGGGCATCTGCCTTGCGATAGCCCCCCCTCCCTCCCCTCAGCTGAGTGAGTGCAGAGACTGGGAAAGTCGCCACCCGCGAGCGAGGCCTTCACTTTATCGCCCATCCGTGTATCTGCGTCTTTTGCGGTCTCCCTCGTTCCCCACAGAACGTGTGAGCGAGCCATCGCGGTGGCCAACACAACTTAATTTGCTAAGCCTAAGAGACGCAGCAAGACACTCACCACGCTCCTTGTGCCCGCAGATGCCACCGCGCCATCGAGTGCCTCGCCCTTCGCACCGTGAGCTGGAAAATGCCATTCACCCCTACGACAAGCTCGTGATTGGCCTCCCCACCGCCATGGAGGGGTGGCGGTGCGCGTACGGGACAGTCAGGGAGTGGTGCAAGCTAGCACCCAACCCGCTCCTCGGTACCCCTGTCAACGTCCTCGGCGAGGAAGGCGGCAACGATCGCAGTCGCGCGCTGACGCTGCCGTCCCGCCCCGCATCGGGGCATCTCGGCGACGCCACGGGTCGCCCTCCTCCATCGAACGCGCCACACACGCATGCGCAGCGCTTTCCCCACACCAGCGCCGCTCCAGCAGCCCGAAAGGATGACGCCCTGTACTGCGACGCCTGTCAGCGAGAGTTTGCCACGCAGGAGAAGTACGAGGCACACATGGAGACGCATATGTACTGCACTGTTGCCGGATGCCGTTTCACCTGCCGCAAGGGCAAGCCTTGGCGGATGGAGGAGCACATGGAGCTGCTGCACAACCGCCCCGATGCGCCAAACCTGGTGGACACGAACGCCTACCTCGAGCAGCGCAAGCGCCGCTTCCCCACGCAGGACGCCGTAAAGATGAAGGTAGAGGAGCTCTACTACAAGGCAGCGCGAGGCGTTGTGCTGCCCGATGAGCGGCGACGGTGGATGCAGCAGCACGGTATTGTTATTCGCAAGCGTCCTCGCACGGAGGCGTCTGTGATTATACGCGGCGAACTGCCGGCCGGGTCACATTCTCCATCGGCAGCGTCGTCTGCATCTGCGTCGTCGTCCCGGTCATCGCGCCGGTCGTCGCGCTCGTCGTCTGAGCACCGCCAGAGGCGCTCCCCCCACCGAAACCCGCGCGAACCTCTGCAGCCGCCGGCGCCATCTCCCGCAAGCGACGCGGAGGGCGGGCAAGCTCGCTTCATTCAGCCGCCGTCCGTCCCATCCTACCAGGAGTCCGACCCCACGGCTGCACCGATCCAGGCCTCTAACGCGTCTTCACGAGGGTCACCGACAGGGGCCCAGCGCACCGATGCTGTCGGTCCCGCGGTGACTGCCGTACCTTTGGCAAAGCAGTCGTCTCCCTCGCCGGCTTCGTCGGGTGTCCACGCCGCGCGAGCACATCCCACGAAGATAATCCCTCTTGGGCCCAACGGTACCCTTACCCCGCGGCAGCGCGTGCAGCTCGTACGCGAGCGCTACGCTGCTGCAAAGGATGTTCCGCAGTTTTACGTCTGCCACCGCTGCGGCATCAAGGGTGATCACTGGGTGTCCGACTGCCCGACGAAAGGCGACAAGACGTATGATCGGCATGTTGTGTGGGGCGAGGCAAGGCTGTCTGCGTTGGAGAAGGGCGACAAGTCGCATCGTGAGAAGGCGGACAAAGACAACAATGGGTCAGAGCAGCCGGGGTCCGGTAATGCTCCGCAGCAAGCGGTGGTAGAGACCACGGCGCCAAGCGACAGCGGTGTTGAGCAAGCCGTAGCTGAGCAGGAGCACGACGGTGCGCCAACGCACCCCTTGTCCAGCGAACACCGCGGGGCGGCGCCTGTCGCGCCTCAAGAGGAAGCGAGTGCTACCGCCACACCACCGTCGGAGGGCCCCGCAACAGCAGCGGCCGATGCCTCGAACGATCAACGCAGCGAAGACATGCCACCGGTGCCGCAGTCTGCAGCGCCGCCGGCTGATGCGCCGAGGGAGGTGACTCGCATGATGGCCCCCGTCGCGGCAGCGAGGCACGCGCAGCCGCACCGCCGCGACCCCGCCCGCCGCCCGCCTCCGCCGCCGACGCTTTACGAGCGACTCACAGAGGAGGCGAGGATAGATGAGCAGGGGGTGCTGCTGCAGGCGTTGCGCTTCTTCGTCGCTCGCGACTTCTTTGAAGACCGTCCGAAGTCATGAGAGCCTGGCGGCGGTTTCAAAGACCGCCACTGCGCTGTGGAGGAGGAGGTATCGGTATGGTCGAGGCCGCCGCGCGGAGCGTGCGCATGGTTAACTTCAGGAAGGCAGATGCGGTGGAGATCGTCGAAGTTGTCGCGCAGCTCCTCTAATACGCCGCGTTGTTGCCCTGGTAGTGACAGTGCCAACGGAAGAGGGCGGCGGGGGCTGGTAGTGGTGGCATGCAGGCCGCCGTTTGGTTGCGCACGCGCGCTTAACACAGAACGGATGCGATGCTCTTGTTGCTAAGTGATGTGACGTGTTTGTGCCCTCGCCCCTCACCACTGGATGCCGCCTAACAGGCTCCCAGATTGTCTAAGGTACTGCGTTGGTCGTGGGCGGGTGAGGGATGGAGCGAAGATCGCAACGCATGGTTGCATGCTCAGCACCTGCGCACGCGGATTCGCGTAATAAGGTGCAGTCGCGTACACCGACCCTCGCATACACCCAGTGTGTACTCAGAGACGGAGAGTCCCTTTTCCCAGCATACAAGGGTGGGGGGAGGAGGAGAACAGACAGACAGCGCGGAAACCGTCAGAGTGAGCGAGCGCAAGCAGTGATGACACCCATCACTGCTTGCCGGAGGGAAAGCGAAGGTGCAGCGAGGGAAGTGGTCTTGTGCAGCCGTCGCCGTTACAGGCGTCTTGCGGCTGGGCCAGGTGGCGTGGCAAGGGCACTATATGGACCCCATTTCACAAGCGAGCTGCCGCCGTTTGGGCTGGGAAAGGGAGAGGAGCTTCTGCCTGGTGTGTTCTTCATGTGCGCGTCTGCATCCGACATCTCTCATGTAATGCAAGCGACTCTCGCTTCGCCCGCTTTAAGAGGTGCCACCGTCCCATCCCCCGCCTTCCACAGACAACAATAGGAGAGCCCTTCATCTTACTGTCGGCGTCTGGCTGGCAAGTCCAGTAGACTCAAGTCGACCGCGCCCTCCCTTGAAACGTCCAGGGGCACCTTCAGCAAGTGTTTCTGTCTCGACATGTCATGGGGCTGTTCGTCTGCGTGATCATTGTCATCACGCGCGTTTTCTCGCCCGAAATCCTTGCGCTCCTCTCTTCACCTGTCCCTGGCGCAGCTTGACAACGTTTTCCTCACTCTTAGTCTTCTTTTTCTTTCCGTCCACGCCGGGCTCAACCCTCGGGTCCACTCCGTGCGCGACTTCTTTTTTTCCTTTATCTCGTCTCTACCCTCTCTGTTTCGCTCCGCACGTGAGGACGCGCAGCATTCACGTCGGTGCAGCACACAAGTGGGCGCGGTGTGTGTGTGTGTGTGTGTACTCCCTACCACCACGCCCTAACACAGAGACGCGTTCATCTCTGAGTGGACCGCAGCCCTTGTCCTCTCCATCTTTTTCTCTCGGCCTCAGCTCACGCTCCATGTCTGCCTCCCCGCAGCTCACGCGCGAGCTCTCCGAGGACCTTCTCGCCGGCCGGTACGAGTGCGTTGTCTGCTCCGAGCCTGTCGGTCACCGACAGGAGCTTTGGGCCTGCTCCTGCTGCTATGGCGTCTTTCACCTGCCATGCATCCGCTTCTGGGCGGACAGCCAAATGAAAGCGCGTGATCGTCAGCTGCAGTCCACGTCGGGCGTCGCCGTCCGCGGGGAGCTGGAACGCTTCCGCTGCCCTCTTTGCCAGTCCTTCAAGGATAAGGATAGCCTGGCTGTCTACCAGTGCTATTGCGGCAAGACGGCGAAGCCGCCCGCGGACGCGATGCTCGTGCCCGGTAGCTGCGGCCAACCGTGCGAGCGGCGCCAGGCAGACCCCTGCTGTCCTCACCGGTGCACGTTGCTGTGCCATCCCGGGCCGTGCCCAGCCTGCACGCGTGTTCGCGAGCAGGCATGCTGGTGTGGCAAGCATTCCAAGACGGTGGGTTGCTCGAGCAGCATTCACGGGTACGAGTGCGACGAGGCCTGCGGGAAGCTGCTGGACTGCGGGGAGCATCGCTGCAAGGCGCCGTGCCACGAAGGTGTCTGCCCAGTGTGCACGGTGATGGTTACGGAGAAGTGTTACTGCGGGGCTACGGTGCGCACGCGGCGGTGCGGGGCTGCTCCGCCTGCCTTCGCCGGTGCTGCTGCGACAGCAGCTGCGGACGACCGCGCTGCAGGTGACGCGGGTGCCGGCGCGAGCGTCAGCGGTTTCCGTTGCGCGCACCACTGCGAAAAGAAGCGCGATTGCGACCAACACGTGTGCGGCATGCTGTGCCACCCCGGCTTGTGCGAGAAGTGCTACCGCACTCCGCAGCGCCAGAAGTTCTGCCCGTGTGGCAAAACGCGGGTGCAGGTGGAGCGAACGTCGTGCATGGACCCTGTACCGTCATGTGGGCTCCCGTGCGAGCTGCCACTGCCGTGCGGTCACCTGTGCTGGCTGACGTGTCACGACGAAACGCCGTGCGCACCGTGCAAGGAGACGGTGACGGTGCCATGCGCGTGTGGCAGCCGCCACGTATCCTCCCCCTGCTTCTGCCAGTACCTGCCGGAGTCTGAGTGGGAGGCGGCGCGCGTGCAGTGTGGATTGCCAACCGACTCACTGCCTGTGTCGGTGCCTCCCAAGTGCAATCAAGTATGCCGTCACATGTTGTCCTGCCACAAGCATCGCTGCACCATGACGTGCTGTACCGACGCGGAGCACACATGCCTGCAGATATGCATTCGAAAGCTGGCGTGTGGTGTGCATCAGTGCGGGCGACTCTGCCATCAGGGTAAGTGCCCCCCATGCGCCCACGTCTCGTACGAGCGCCTCTACTGCCGATGCCGGAAGACATGGGTGGACCCGCCGGTGCCATGCGGGATGCGGCCGCCGCAGTGCAACCATCCCTGCAGCATCCCGCGTCCGTGTGGGCACCCGCCAAACCACCCGTGCCACATCGAGGCTGAGTGTCCCAAGTGTGTTGTGCTGGAAGAGAAGCCGTGCGCGTCGCACCAGAAGCCGATGCCGTTCCACATGCCATGCTACAAGAAGGAGATCTCGTGTGGACGGAAGTGCGGCAAGAACCTGCCCTGCTGTGGCAAGTTCTGCGACCTCGTGTGCCACATCGGGCCATGCGAACACGACTGCGCGAAGAGCTTCCCGACGCTGGCCGATGTCTTGAAGCGCGGCAAGGGTGCGGCGGCGTGATGCGCATCCCGTTTCGGTTTCTCTTTTGTTGTAATGGTGGCGACCCGGGGGTCGCTCGTGCGCGCGCACGTGCGCGATGTGGACGGCGATGTCGCGGCCGACGGCAAGTCGATGCAGACGATTAGAGGACACACACACACACACACACACACATACAGAGAGAGGGCGTGTGTCCATCAAGCGTGGCCTGCGTCGCCTCTGCTTCCCCCTCGCCCTTGTGGACACTGCGTGCAGCAGAGGGGGTGAGTCTGTGATGGGGGCGACTCGGTCCGTCTTTCGCGACCGATGTGCTAGCCTATCATCTCTCCTCATCTCCCTACAGCTCCCACCACCCCTTCCTGCGTGTTTGATCACCATGCTGCCACAGCAAACGACCTTTCATGGGGGCACCTTCCCAACACCCCCGCCTACACGCGCATGCCTGCAGCTGTCCTAGCGCTCTCGACCGCTCTGGTCTGACGGCCTTCTTCACCACCTCCCCGCCCATGAACTGCCCCACTCTTTTCTTCCCGTTTGCGCACCCGGCCCCCCTCTCTCTCTCTCTCTCGCTCGCCCACGCGGATCTGCTCACGTGTCCGCCATCCAGTACTTCATCAGGGGGGGGGGTGGAGACTGGCGACAGCTTGCTGCCACTCCTCTCCTTCAGTCGTGAGTGCCTGCGGGTGCGCGTGGTGTGTGCACTTCATTAGAGTCTCCTCACTGGCGCCCTCCTTGTGTGAAACGAAGCGAAGAAGCACGCGAGTCTGCTGCCTTGCCGCCCCCTCTGCACGTCGTCGCATCTCACGCCTTTTCCTTGTGTCGATCTCGCGCTACGCCGTGAGCAACGGCGTGGAAGGGGTGAAGACTAGGCAGAGCGTGTCCGTGCAGTGGGCGGGCACTCACTTCCCCGTTTCCATCCGGAGGCGCACACACGGCCACAATGAACATCGGTGACTCGGGCAACATATTTGTGGAGAAGGCGCACCCCGCCTACGCCCATGTCATCGACTTCCTCATTTCCTGCTGCGAGCCAGTCAGCAGGACCCAGCACATGGAACAGTACCGCATGGACAGCTCCTCCTTGTCCTCGGCCACCGCTGAGGGCACGTACTCGCTTGCCATGATTGAGAATGTTCTTCGACACTTCCGGCTGAACGCGGCTCAGGAGCTGCCTGTTGACCTTGAGCGCTGCGCAGCACTGGAGAGGCTGGCGTCCGCGCTGGACGAGTCGACTGAGAGCGCGGAGGTAGATGGATCTCGGGTTTCTCAGGAGGCGTTGGCGACTACAACCGCGTCTTCGTCGTTTGATGCTCGCATACCACTGCCGCGCTGCCTCTGCGACGTCGACCTGACAGGCACCATTCTCGCCTCGCTGAACCGCACAAGCGCCGACGACGCCCCATCACCCGCTGTCACTGCCCACCACGTGGGCAACGACAGCTTGGAGACACTCGTAAAGCGGGAAAAGGTGGAAGAGGAGGAGATGGGCGACCGTTTGTCCGCGGGCGGCGCGGCTGCCTCGGCTTTGAAAACAGTCTCGTCTCGCTCCGCGGCGCCTTCCGGCAGCCCAACTAGCCGCCTCTTACAGCTCTTCCGTCCCTTGTTGCCGACGCCGGCATCTGCAGCAGCGCCTACACACTCGCCCACGACACGCTCTCAGCTTGAACAAGGGGCGCCAATCGCAGCACGGCCGCTCATCTCCCTTGCGGTTGTGCGGCCTGCTGACGTCCGTCGACCGCTTCCAGAGTCGCTGGCGCAGATGCTGGAGGAGGAGGAGAACGCTTCTCGCGTGCAGATCGTGCTGCAGCCGCGCCTGCGGCGCTTCCACCAGTTCGAGGCGAGCCGTGGTGCCTCCTTCGCCTCAACCACCGCCACGTCCAGGGCGACAGTATCGAAGGAGCGAAACGGCGCTGCCACCGGTGCTCTTGCCGAGCGAGATGATCAACAGCTGTTCTACTTTGTTCAGTCGCGTGAGCGGGCGCACTTGGAACACGTACTACCGGCCTTGAAGGAGTTCCTGGAGCCGGTGGTGATCTGCGGCGCCGAGCGCTGGATCGTATCTGACGTTGATCGGACCCCGCTGGGCAACACAAAGGGCATTGGCGATGCTGAACGGCTGGCGCGGGACGCCGGGCGGCCTGCCGTGCTGCGCTTGCTCTACGAACCCCCGCGTGTCGGCACCCAATATGAGAAGGCGGAAGCGACGCCCAGTGCCAGCCGGTTTTTGTACAAGTGCCAGGTGCGTGACGGGAAGCTACGAGAGGTGAAGGAGTGCCTCTTTTCAAAGTTCGACATCCGTGCCGACTGCTACTATGACTACATGCAGGACCACACCCTGTATGTGCCGAACCTGAGCCTCGCAAGCCACGTTCGCCTGCGGCCCTACCAGGTGGCGTCGCTCGAGAGGTTCCGCCGAGGACGGAAGGCGCACCAAGGCGTCATCGTCCTCCCGTGCGGGGCTGGCAAGACGCTAACTGGCATTGGTGCCGCCGCCACCATGCAAACCACCACTATCGTGATGTGCATCAACCACATGTCCGTCTTCCAGTGGCAGCGCGAGTTTTTGCGCTGGACGAACCTGGCTGAGGAGGAGGTGACGGTGTGCACTGCAAAGGTGAAACAGCGGCCGGGCAAGGTTTTCATCACCACCTACAGCATGGTCGTCGCAAAGCGAGGTAGCGCGGACGGCGCTGCTGCGGAAGAGTCCCGGGCGATCCTGCAGGTCATGACTGCGCAGCCATGGGGTCTGCTGCTTCTGGACGAGGTGCACACCGCCCTTGCGCACCACTTTCAGGATGTGCTGAACACCATCAAGTACAAGTGCGTGCTGGGGCTGAGCGCAACGCTGCTGCGTGAGGACGACAAAATCGGTGACCTGCGTCACCTTGTGGGGCCGAAGCTGTATGAGGCTAACTGGCTCGATCTGACTCGCGCCGGCTTCCTGGCGAACGTCGAGTGCGCCGAGGTGCAGTGCCCGATGCCGCCCCTGTTCCTGCAAGAGTACTACGGTATTCAGCGCACCCGTGCTCTTCTCGGCGCACACGCACGCCGCAACCATCGTGGCGGCTGCGGCGGCAATGGAAAGCGTTGCCGCGAGAGTGTCTTTCAGGACGACGAGGACGCCGGGGAGGACGGGGACAGCGATGGGGAGGACAACGGCGCCCGTGGAGGGAGAGGCAGAGGTCATGACGCGTATGGCCCCCTCACCTCGCGCTCTCTGCGCCTCGCTTCCTGCAACCCGTACAAGCTGTGGTGTGCGCAGGCGCTTCTGGCCTTTCATCAGCAGCGCTCTCCGCCCGACAAGGTGATCATATTTTGCGATTACCTCGCTGACGTGCGCTTCTTTGCACATCACCTCCACCTGCCTTTCATGGATCAGCGGACGAGCGAGGCGGAGCGGACAAACCTGTTGCAGTACTTCCAGCACTCCGATGGCGTGAACGCCATCATCTTGACGCGTGTCGGTGATGTCGCGCTGGACCTGCCCTGCGCATCTGTCGTGATCCAGGTCTCTGGCCTCGGGGCGTCGCGTCGGCAGGAGGCGCAACGCCTTGGCCGCATCCTGCGCCCAAAGCCGCCGTCCCTCGATAACACATGCGCCTACTTCTACACCCTTGTCTCGCAGGATACGGCAGACGTCAGCACAAGCTACAAACGGCAGAGCTGGCTGCGCGATCAGGGCTTCGCCTACCGCATCTTGCACTGCGACCGCGTTCTGAGCGAGTTTGCGCGCGTGGGCGGGCAGCCCTGCTGTGTGGGGCCACCCCAGTGGTGGTATCAGACGCACAACACCGCTTCTGCCACACCGTCCTCGGAAACGGCAGCGGCGGTGGATGTTGGCTGGGTGCACTACGACGGCTTCTACTGGGCCCCGTTTTCTGCTGACGCCGCAGCCCTCATCGAGGCGGCGTTTCAGCACGGACGAGCGACTTGCATCGTGCGTGGCAGCGAGTTGGGCAGAGGCACCCCCCGGCCCTCATCTGAGGAGCTCGGGCGATACCCTCTGCTCAGCTTCGAGTCATGGAAGGTCACCTTCAGCAGCGTTGATGCACCGCAGACCTTTGGCACTGTGCTCATTGGCGAAGGCGCGCCGTCTTCTCCGCTGCGCGAGCGCCGCGTGCGTCGTGGCTGCCTTGATCGCAGCCATCGGTGCATCCCTGCGACTGCTGATCAGGAAAGTCGCTGCATCAGCTTCGCCCGAAACACTGTGTTGCGTGCACGAGATACGCGTGGCAGCGACGCCGTGACGGAGGTCGAGTAGACGGCTGCCTGCTCGTGCCGCTGGTGCTGCTGCCACCGTTGTGGTGGTGGCTGTCGGCGTGAGTGGGCGCCCTTCTGTGTATGCATGGACGCCGTGCCGCGCACCTCATCCCCCACCCCTTTTCTGCACGGGCGAGTCTCTTCGTAAGTGTGCGTGCCGTCGAACGGCGTTCGCAGCTCAGAGAAGTGCGCTTCGATGGGGCATAGCAGCACCCCTCCCACCCACGTCTGATCCCCGGCTGCCACCCCCACTCACATGTCTGCGAATGGACACGTAAGTGGATAAGCGAGGCGAAAACAGAAGAAGCTAACCAAGCACATTGCGCACCTCTGCCGACGAGAGAGGTAGCGGTTCTCCTGTGAGCAGGTGCTTGTGCGTCTTTCTGTGATGGCGGCGATGATGCCTCAACGGCACTGCCGCTGCCGTGGTTTCAATCGCGGCCTACAATCCTTTGCCACACCATGAAGCGGGCTTTCGCTCTCTCGAGCGACCCTCACGTTTTCTCTCCGGCGCACTCTCCACGACTTCCAGAGTGTGGAGGACCCCGGCACTGCCATGTCCTGCGTTGTCATGATGATCTCTCTCTCTCTCTCTCTCGCACTCTTCCCTTCCCTGCTCTCTCGTCGATCAAGTATGTTGTCTCCAGCCACCATTCTCGCCTCTGTAGTTGTCTCTGTCGGCGTCAAGCCGTTTCTGTTCGCCACCCTCCCCGCTACTCGAAAGGCAAGTGGACGGCGCCGCAGGATACAGTGTGGCAAATACAGCGCCAGTCAAGGCTGACGGGAAGAGATCACTGCATCCCCACTGCTTCATACACCCTCAGCGCCGTTACCTGCCACTCGCGCACACCAGTAAGCAGCGCCGCGTTTGCCTTTCGTTACAAGGCAGTGAGCCGTGAGGTATGCACGCCACATCAGCGCCATCTCCGCTGTTGCCGGCCCTTCAACCCGCTTCTGGCACCATGGCGGCCCCACATGTGGCGATTGAGGAAGCTGCGGTGGCAGCTTCTGCTTTCGGCTATGAGGAGACGAGCGTAAAGGCGAAGGAGTACGACGAAGATTGGCACCGACTACCGAGTGAAATTAGCTACTTCCAAGACCTTCTAGCCTCCCTAGAGGGGAAGCAGCAGCTGACCTCTGCCGCCTCCTCCTCGAACGCGGCCGCCACTAGCGGGCCGTCCTACTGCACTTCCTTGCAGCGAGAGAGGGAGCTGGAGGAGCGCGAGATGGCGGATCTGCGTCTTCGCGAGCGACAGGTCGCCATCATCGAGGCCCGGCGCCGTCGATCGCGGCGTAGATGCGACGCCGTCGATGAGGCTTTTCAGAAAGCTCTGAAGCGGCGATGGCAGGCGATGCAGCACCTCGCCGCCGATCCGCCTGCCGAGCGTCTGGTGGGGCAAGGTATGACGCAGTACGTTCCGGCGGCGCTGCTGCCGGATGACGTGGTGGACAGGCGCGGTCGCCACCAACCGGGCCCGCTGCCCCTCGCGCCGCAGTCGGCGGTGGAGGCGCGGATGCGCCGCACGCCCAATGCACCGGCAATCACAGGTGCAGGTCTAACTTCGGCCACGGTGGTGAGGGCCCTCGAGGATTGTTCGGCTGGCACGACTGCCGAGCAGGACGCCATCGTCTTCTTGACCCAACTCGACGCCGGTGGAAGGCTTGTGCGCAAGGACGGGGCAACAGGCGGCAGCCACATCCCGACCCAGTCTCCTTCCGTGTCATCACGAGTGGTAGCGATGACCAGCAGTGAAGGGATGAGGGTGGAAGACGAGGCACTACCACGAACAACGTCCGCCCACGCCGCCTCGACGATTGGCGCTGAGGCGTTGCCGAACGCAGACGTGCGTGAGGACGACAACGAAGACGAAGGGGGCTGGATTCGGCCTGCGACGGTTACCGAGGCGAACAGAGCACGCTGGCAGGAAATGGGCTATCACGTCATCGTGGTCGGCGGGAAGGGGCGATGCGGCGACGCCGCTGCGCGTGAGGCGGACGCCGTGCGTCGTGCGATTCGGTCTGTCGAGGCCCTGCCGAACGAGAGGGTGGCGCTGCGGGCTGCTGAGCAGCGTACGGCAACCTCCTCGTCAGCCCTCACGCGCCGCAAGCCCCCGACCGACCAGCAAGCAAAGTACACGAGCGTCCCAAGGTGGGATTGGATGCAACTCGCGCCGTTGCCTCAGGTGTGCCTCGTGCAACGGCGTCTTCCGGAAGAAGATATGACTGTCGCGGAGCTGCGGGAGCGGCATCATCGGCACATCCCTGTCGCATCCTCGACCACCTCTGTGCCGCGTGGGCGGCAGAATCGTGGTGATCTCCCGTGGAAGGTGAGTGGTAAGTCGGTGCCTCGCTAGAGGGTGCCGAGGTAGTGTGATTGGTCGTTGTCGAAGTGCCGATGCGTGCGGCCCCCCTCCCCCCCTCTCTACACTTGCACACTCCTGTGCGTGCCTGTTCCTGCCCATTCCTCATGCCCTCCGCTTCCACCCTCTTTTCTCCCGCTTTGGTTTAGTGTCGCTTTTGCCTTCACGAGGGCGGCTACGGATGTAAAGGGCGCACAGGCAGCAGCACGAAAACGAGGGGAGGACACCGCCGCGCTCCCCGTGTACACGTGCGGCTACCAGCAGCAAGGCATGTGCGTATGTCTCCCTCGCTCTGTGTTTGTGTGTGTCTCCGCGCCGGCCTTGTATGCATGATTTATGCGCAGCCTGCCCCCTTTTTGTTGTATATTCTGCCTCTCTTTCCCCACGCTTCCCACATTGCCGGCGCCGCTCCAGTCTGCAGGGGGGCGGCGTAAGGCGACGGGGGGGGCAGAGGAGGTGCCAGAGACGGCGACGACGGCAAGCGGCACATTGGGCGCCCTGTTCACTACTCTTCAATGGAAAGGTGCACGCAGCCACCCAAGCACAGCGTTGCATGTGCCCTTCCCCACTTTTGTTTTGCCATGATTCTGTGCCGTTGCATCCTGTGGAACGCATGTAAGTAGCGAGGTACACGCGCCTCTGACCCCCCTTCCTCCCTCTCAGAGGCGAGGCCATGATGATTTACTTGAAGCACGGCATCTGTGCGCCATGCTCAGAAAAGCACGAAACAGCGACACTTCTTACGTCAGGTCATGATGGGCGGTTTTTGTTGTCTTGCGCACACGGCGAAGGAGACCCGAGTCGTGTGTTTCTCCCCTTCCCTTCTGCCCACTGGACTCACGGCTTGTCGTCGCGCGACGCTGCTTGCTTTTCTCCTGTGCTGACGTATTTGTGTGGGGAGGGACAGGGAGCACTGATGTGCCGCCATGTAGTGCCTGGGCCTGCTGCACGCGCGTTCTTTCTCTCTGAGCTTCCTCAGGCTTCTCTGCCTCTCGCATCTGGTGAATGCTGCTCCCTCCACTTCCTTTTCATGTTCTCTCGTCGGTGTTTTCCTGCCTCTCCCCCCTTCCCCCAACCTGTCCTGCCATCCATTCGCCCAACCGTGCTCCGTGAGTCCGCTTGTGCGGGTTCCTTCCCCACCCCCTCGCCAACACGCACACCCGCAAGGGTGAGACCGACCCGTTGAAGCGTTGCCCTCTCTCTCTCTCTCTCTTGCCCATCAAGATGGTCAAGCAGCGACGGTGCAACATACCGCCCGAACTACGTGCCATGGCTCGTGCCGTGTCTGATGCCGACACCCGTCAGTTCCCGGACCTTGCCCCTGCGCCGGGCCGCGCCGGCCCTCCAGTAAGCGCGCTGCGCCACATCACTACGGAGCTGAATGACGATGAGCCTCTAAGCACTCGGGAGTTTAAGCTGTTCCGTGCCGCCTGCGAGGAGTGTCGCCAGCACCTTCACAGCGTTACGAACGGCATCATCGCGTCAGGGACACCGATTGCTGATGTGCTGGTGCTGGCGGTCCGCATAGACATCCTCTGCACCGATCTCGGCCTCTCCCTGCCAGCGGTGTTTCCCACGCTGCGGGAGATCCACACCTACCTACTCGATCTTAGTGACCGGCTGGCACTCGGCCGCGGCGAGTTGCAGCGACAGGGCGTCCTTCTAGACCGCCTGATACGCGCCCTTCACAGTGTTCTCGAGCGAGGTGAGCGGGCCTTGCGTGATTACGAGACATGGGAGACTCAGCGCGATACCTCCAACCCGGATCGTGGCGCACTCAAAACAGAGAGTAGCATGGCCGCCTCTAGTGCGGTTGCCAACTCACCGCGCGAAGCCGTGCGCATCTATAGTGCAGGAAATAGGTGCCGGAAGAATGTGGCGGCCAGCGATATCGAGTTAGTCTCCTGCCGTGCCTCACCACGGCAGTCGTCCGCACACGAGTCTTCCATGGGTTCTGCAGCGCAACCAAAGGCACACCGGGCGATCACCACCACCGCGGCTGCAGGTGCCACCGTCGCTGATGCGCAAGAGCTTATCCCAGTGAGCGGGCAGCACCTTCTTCCCTTCCACGTCGCTGACGCCGTTGCTGGCGTGAACGCCGACCTGGCCGTGCACTTCACGCACATCCGATGGTACGTGAAGGTGGCAGACGAGGTGCCTGCCCACTTTGATGCACACACGCACCTGGAGGACAACGTGCTGCGGAACGCCTGGGACGTCCATGTGGGACGCAACCGCGCCGCGTGCACGACAGAGGAGTTCCTTCCCTTCCTGCCATTGTTCTCGTCGTGGACGCAAAGGATTATCATGTCGGTGCTGAACTTCAAGGACTGCGGCGTCATCTCACTTTACTCGCTGCAACGGTTGCTGAGTGTGTGGGGACCACTGCAGCTTCTGGAGGCGAACCTGCGCCGCGAACTGGAGCTGGGTGCAGTGGACTTGTCGGAGCCGTTTGCCTACCTGGCCTTCTCCTTAGCCGCTCTGCCTGACGCGATGGCTGGCGACTATGTTGTGGGTCTCACCGATGTGATCGGCGAAGTGCGCGTAGCCGTCTTGCGTCGAGCCCGCGGGCCTCATTGGCACCTGCGGGCGGCCCCGGGAGCTGCTCCCCGCTCCACCTCCACGAAGAGGACGGGCAGAGGCGTTGCTACCAGCATCATGACATCGCCGGCCCAGGCAGTGGCTGCACCGCGCAAGCGCTTGGCCACCGTCTCCTACACCCTGTCCCACGCCACTGGTGCGTGGATGGTGAAGGGGCTGGCGCGCGAAGAGTTCGACTCGGTCGCCGACGCATGTGCCGCCTTCGCGGAGATCTTTCAGCGGCCATGTGGGCAGCCGCCAAGCACTTCTTGCGCTGTGCCACTCCCGCCGGCGTTGGCGCATCCAGCACAGCTGTTGCCTCTGCAGGGCGAGGGAGGCGGCTCCGTGATGCCGGCCCCTTTGGTGCCCGCCATCCCCGCAAACCCCGAGGATGCCGCCGAGGGCAATGCTTCCGCCTTGCATCGCGCATGCTACCGCAACAATGCCCGCTACGTCCGCACACTGCTGCACCGCGGCGGCGGCACGGTCATCAACATCGCCCTAGTGGACCCGCTGGTGAGCGACAGCTTCTGCTGGACCCCGCTGCTGTGCGCCGTCAACAATCCGCACAGTGACCCGGTGGAGTTAGTGTTACAGCTGCTGGAGGCCGGTGCCGAGGTGGAGTACATGGATGACGCCGGCTGCACCGCGCTCTACTACGCCATCGCCAACGGATATGCTGAGACGACGCGTGTGCTGCTGGAACACTGCCCGACGCTGTCGACTTCACCCTACACGGTGCCGCTGCTTGTGGCGATTGGCGCCCACGACTACCACCTGCGCGCGTGCGATGTGCAGAGGCTGATGATGGTGGTGCCGACGGCGGCTGTGCTCCGGGTGATAGTGGCGTACGAATCCAGCCTCGCCCTCGTCGCGCTTGCCTCGACCATCGTGGAGGAGAAGCTGAGTGGCAAGGACCATAGTGTCTTATCAGCGGAGCGATACCTGGTGGCACAGCGCTGCTCCGCGCCAGCGGAGCAGTACACCTCCGCAGAGACGGAGCAGCTAAAGCGGTGGGTGCATCACCATACCCAGTGCTGCCTACGGGCACGCCAGGATGTTCAGGAGGCGGTGCGGGTGCTGTACGCGCGACAGTACGCGCTCTCGTGGCGTGCGTGGCTTGACGCCTTGGGCGCCGCGAAGAGGGACGGTGCCGCGTCGCTGAGCCTGACCGAAGGGTGAAGGGTGTCGCTGCCATCTTGGTCACCAGCGCAAGGGCCTCCAACGGCGCCGCCCCGCTCGCACCATGGACACCGCCACATCGGCGATGGCTCATCTCTTCAGCCTTGGGGAATCACTGTTGCCAACGGCGGGCGAGGCAGTGCGCATCAAATCAGCGCAGCAGCTGGTCGCCGTAGGAGCGTCCATCGAGTTTTTGATTTGGACAGATCAGCGCCACAGCTAGGATGACTACTTGTATCTGTGTGTGTGTGTGTGCTGGTAGTCGTATGCGGGATGTACATAGGCGACGCGTTGTGTGTGTGTGTCTCCCTCTTTTTTTTTGCTTTTTTCCCTGTGTTGGTTTCACTGCTTTCTCACGTATTGGTCATGTGGGGTCGTGTCGCGCCATCGACGCTGCTGCTTGCATGGTTGTGCTGTTGCGGCTTCGTGGTGACGGTCGCGCTGGTGGAACACTTTTTCCTTCCTCCTCCTCTTATCGTGTACACCTAGCGTGCTGACGGATCTGCACGCCAGTCTTTGCATCCGCCTCGTTTCGTCCTCTCCATGGTGCAGCGTCTGAGAGACGTGCTGGTATGCGTGCGTTCACGCCTGTGAGCTTGACATAGCCCTCTCCACATCCTTCCCCCATCCCCCGCCTCCTGCTGATCTGTATCTTCATCCCCTTGGACGTAGAGCCCCATCGCCAGTGCACACACACACACACACACACAAACACAGAAACCTGCTTTGACCTTCTCTGCTTCGCCGTTCTTGCCGCTATCAGCGAATCATGTCTCCCCACAACAAGCGTGGGAAGGCCAAGGAGGCCGCGAACAAGCAGCGAAAGGCGAACCAGCATCAACGCCACAGCACGTCCAAGGGGCAACACACATACTTCGTCACCCGCAGCGGTGGCGGCGACTCCTACTTGTCCACCCATACCTCCGCCAAGCAGAACAAAGTGAAGCACACTTACGATGACACGGACCCGTTAGACCAACAGCTCTTCGATTACATCATTGTGGTGGACGTGGAGGCAACGTGTGAGCAGAACAATCGGAACTACCCCCACGAGGTCATCGAGATTCCTGGTGTTCTTATCAATGTCCGCACCGGCCAGGTCGATCGAGCCCGCTCCTTTCACACCTTCGTGAAGCCCTGGCGCAACCCCAGGCTGACTCCCTTCTGCACCCAGCTCACCGGCATCACCCAGGAGGTGGTGGACGCTGCCCCGAGCATTACCGAGGCCATCCAGCTCTTCGAGAAATGGTACTGGGAGACCATACCCAGAGGCGCCAAGACCATCTTCGCCGCCGACGGCCCGTGGGATTTCAAGAACTTCATCCACGAGCATCACATCCTGCGCGATCATGTAGGCTTTCCCAGCATCTTCTACGAATACCTCGATATCCGCACCACCTTTGCCCACCGCCTGAACCACGGCGTGCCGATCAAACTAGACGCCATGCTGCGCAAGATGAACCTGCGCTTCGACGGCAGGCCGCACAACGGCTTCGACGACGCATACAACATTGCGCGGCTTGCTGTTGCGATGATGAAGGCCGGCTGCGTGCTTGACTTCGTAATAGCCATTCCACTAGATGACGCGTACCACTATCACCTGGACGGTGTACCGCTCTACCGACGTGAGGAGGGTAGCGGACACGTCGATCGCGACGTCGTGGAGGACATCGCGAAGCAGTGCTACGGTGCCGACTACTTCAAGTTTGGCCAGCGTCACCGCGACGCCGTCCGCGCTTATCGCCTCGAGCACCCCAAGGAGTTTAGCCACGCCTACGTGGTGGCGCTGAAGCGGCGCAACGACCGCGCGTTAGCTCGGCAACGGAAGCGACAGTGGCGCCTCGCAGTGCTGTTTCTCTTCGCAGTCCTGCTGGCCGAAATAGCGTACGTGCTACAACTGCACCGCGCTGCCGCAGCGTGGCTGGCGTCCGCCTTTGAAAGCTACAGCCTCACCAGCTACAGCACTTCTGCTTCACAAACTGTGTAGCGTGGTACACGGAGCGGCTTCTCGACAGCACCATCGTGGCGACGTTCACGCGCGTCTTCGGATGCACCCCACGACGTGCGCGTATGTGTGTGGACGGCTGTACTGGGGACTAGCCTCGTTGCTGTTGATGTTTTTCAATCTTGTAACTCAGATAATCGTAAACACCGTTAGCTGATTGCGAATACGCCGGCTTCTCACTCCGTCACCGCATGACCCGCCCGCACGCCTGCGCACCGGGCGCGGGAGGTGTATACACCGGGCCGCGGCGTTGCCACAGCGGTTCGGCAGCCGTCGTGCGGGCGTGCAAGCGCCGGCCCTTTTGGAGCTTCGCACGCGCACGGCATCTTTCGTCGGCAGCGGTCGCGCTGAACGGGCTCCCCCCGTCGGGCATCTGCCGCTGCTGGCCCCCCGTGTTCCTTTCAGGGCGACGCGCCGTGACTTTTTCGTGCTCGGGCAGATGCTTGCGCGCGGCCCTCCCACCTCAGCACACCCACGCCTGGGAAAGGCAGGCGGATCTAGGGGAGAGGGCAAAAGGCCCTTGCCGCCGCAGACGCGTAGCGGGGTCCCGGCTGTGGCGGCGCGTGCAGAGACAGGCCATCCAGACACGCCCTAGCCTCCGGTGGTGTCGACGGACATGGAAGGTGCTGAGGGCCACCCCCCGACAACGACGTCGCCCGGAAACATGCCCTGAAAACGCCGGGATGCGGGCGCTGTCGTGCGCGGCTGGCGTGGGGCATTGCGCCCCAGCCAGGTGTGCGGGGGTGGGGGGCGGAGGAGGGCTGGGCGGAAAAGGCGCGAACGTCTTTGCGCCCGTCAACCCCAAAGGGCGTGTGTGCGAAGCGGGCGGCGTCCTCTACGTCCGGCCGGGTGGGCCGATGCAGCGCAGACGCCGGAGGCATGACGAGGACACCCCGGGCCGCGCCGCCGGGTGCTCCGGCCTCGGGTGCGGGGGGTCCTCCGCGCCACGTTGTGGGATGCCGCGGCTTGGGGTGGCGGGCGGGCGGGGGGTGCGGGTCCTCGGGAGTCTCTGGCCTGGGGCTGGCTGGCTCCTTCCCCCCCTCCTCCCCCCGGGCGTGCCCGGCACATGCGCCTGGGCCGCCCCCTGCCGACCGCACGGCGGACGTGGTTGCTTTCGCTCTCGAACAGTACCCTGGATGCGACCCGCTTGGATCAGGGCATGCGGCGCGGCCAGGTTCGTGCGGCGCCGATCGCGCAGCGCGTGTCCCGGGAAGGGGCGGGGCAGGACAGGAAGAGCCGGGTGGACGCGTGGCCCGCGCCGAGGACAGACGTCGTGTCCTAGACGACCGGGCTTTAGCCGCGGCACAGGAGAGGCAGAAGGACGGCGGTTGTGTATGCGCGTATTTGCCAACCAGTTCGCGCCACAGCGACGTCTTGAAGGCAAGACGTGTGCGCTCCGCGTCGCGCGTGCGAGAAGCAGGCGGGGAGGAGGGCGTAAGAGAGAGAGAGGCGGAGGCGGAGGGTCGCTCGTACAGTTTTGCTCTGTTTGGACTTGGCATGTTGCCACTGGCTTTTTGTTTTCCTCTGCTCTGGTGTCTGTCTGCGCGTCACGACGCACCCAGGTGTCACCAAACATAAGCACACGACTGTCGCCTTCTCGAAGGTGTTGTGCAGCCTTTGCGCGACTTTCCCTCCCGTGCCCTTTTCTCGTCCACCCCCTGCGATTTTTGAAGGATTTGCGGATTGTGATTGCATCGGCAACCGGCCCACGCACACGACAAGAGGTGGCCCTAAGACGTGTGCGCGTGCGTGTGTGCGTGTTGAGCGAGGTGGAGAGAATGGGAGGAGTCACAATACATGAGGAGGCCGGCATAAAGAGGCAGAGGCAGCATTGTTACCCCCTCCCCTTCACTTGTGCATCTCTTCTCCGCTCTTCTTGCACTGCTCCATCGTGTTACGCGCAACGCACTACCCCAATCACGGCTTGCATCTTTCTCTCTCTCGCTTAGCCTTCCACTCGCACCTTTTCACGCAGTAGTTGCTGGGTTCCTGGCGCAGCCTCTTGAAGGAATACCAAGGCACCCACCGACGGATCTACACATACTCACAAGCGAACATACGCCAACAGACAGGCAGAAGCCACTGCAGCCCGCCGCATTGTTTACGCCCCGCCCTACTCCCCTGCTGCAAGCACACACACACACACACACAGAGAGAGAGAGAGATAGACAATCTTGCAGACCTTGCTTGCGTTTTTGGGTGAGTCCAAGGCTTGGATCAGCTATACACGAGGTACAGTGTAAAGACGGCGAAGCGAAGACACGTGCGCATCGAACAAGCCAGCACCGAGAAGCAAGGGCATAAGAGCCGGTCAGTGAAGCAGCTACGCCCGGACCACGAATTGCTGTGAAGGCTCGCGAGTGCGTTCACGTTGGTGCGCCTATGTGTGTGTGTGCCCGCCGTCGACTCGTTGCATTCTTTCCCCGGCCTCTTCTGTTGCGCCGAAGGCTTCTCTCTGTTTCTGTCAGTGTGCGCGTGCCTTGAAAGCGTGCTCATCTTCCCGTTTATCATCTGCTGCGTGCGTGCGTGCACAACTCTGCTCTTGCACCACTTTGTGCCTTTTGCTTTTATTTTCGTTTTACTCCTCCGTTCCCCCCTTTCGTTTTGGTGTGTGTGTGTGTCGTTTTTCGCGGACTTCCAAGAAGTGACGGGGCCTCCACAAACACCCGCGCACCTCCACACGCGTCAACCAAGAAAGAGGTAGAGGCATACACACACACACACACACAAGTATATATATATATATATATATATATTTGTGTACGTATATATACATATACATCTACATATATGTATATGTATGTGTGCACGTGTACATCTTGGCATTGATAATTCTTCCTCCTGCGTGCTGTTTGTGTGTGTGTGTGTTGTTCATCTTCTCGCGCTCCTCCCATTGCATTGGTCTGCGCCGGCTTGCCTTGCGTTTATGTGCGTAAGCGCGGTGGTGTCTTGTGCTAGTTCACCTGCATCCGTGTACATCTGCGTGTGTGTGTGTGTGGGTGTGTGCGTGTGCGTTTTGGGAAGGCGTTGCTTGCTGGGGGGCATTGCGTCGTTCGCCTTATGCTGTCTCTCTCTCTCTGACTCCGGCGTCGATAGTTTGCCGTCACGATCATCCACTCCTTTTTCCTTCTTTTCTGAGTACGGCTTGTCTGTACCGCGGCGCTGCTACAGTGGTAGAGGCATCGACACCGCCTAGGGACTGACAACGTCACAGGAGAGCCTCTTACGTAGTGGTGGCGACGGCAGAGAGGGTGAGAGAACACGGCTTCCTCTCTCGCGCATCCGATGCAGGCGTCAGTGCCTCCATGCAACTCCTCTTTCCGCGCACACACACCTGAGCAGCCAACGCTTGTCTCTTCGAAGATGTCCGCTGGCCACACCCCCATCACAGCTCGCTTGGCGTCCGCACCGCTGGCGGCACATCGAGAAGGCGATTCGCCTTCCATAAAAGCTGCTGATGCGCGCCAGGCTGAACCACGGGACCACTACAAGAGCCCCACCTGCATTACCTTTTCCGGCGAGGCCGCAGGCACGCCGCTGCGGCGGCCGTTAGCGCAACCGTACGCCACTTCCACCTCGCCCCGGGACGTTGTCGCCGAGGACACAGCGCCGCCTGCAGAGCTGCCGACGCTGGTAGCAGGCTCGTCGCCAGTCTCCACCGCCACCTCCACACCTGCTGCCTTCGGCGGCAGCGGTGGTGGCATCGTGCAGAACGGTGGCGGCGCTGCTAATGCCAGTTCTGGCGGCAGCAGTAGCTCCCTCCTCAGCAAATCTAAGGCGGTGAAACGGCACCACAAAAATGTCAGCGCACCCCATGCAAACCGCTGCATTGGCGCCACAGGCTCTTCTTCAGATTGCAGGCCCATCTCCGAGCGTTGCAAAGCCGCCCGCACCTTGGCTGTGGAGCTCATGTCTGCACTCATGGAGTGTCCCCCTGAGGCCACTGAGATTGCGCAGTGCTGCGCGGCGATCAAGGCGGCAACGCCGCTGACATTGTCCACTCCGCTAGCTGTGGCGGAGTCGCAGCCTACGGGTGGTTCTACTATGCGACCGAAAAGGCCAGCGCACCATGACGCCAGCGTCACATCTCAATTGATGGGCAAAGGCGGTCCTACAACGTTCACGCACTCCTTCTTGGAGGCCGTTCTGAACGGTCGAGCGAAGACAACGCGCGCGTTGGCCCCTGGCACGCCACTGGCGCACACCGACACGACGTCTGGCACAGCAATCTCTTTCTCGGGACTAGCGTCGCACACCGGTAGTCCAGGCAACGGCGCTCGTGCTGGCCAGCGCAGCGCGTCCCCTGGCGCCGCCACTGCTGCCAAAGCGACCGAGAAGCCGTCAGCGCAGCCATCCGCCCCTAAGCCGCTGGGGCTGGTGCCGGCCGACACGGGCACCATTCCGCAGCTACTGAGTGTTCTGCGTGAGATAGCGCTCTCATGCGCGTCGCTGGACACCCTCGACAAGGTGGCAGGTGGGTCGGCGTCCTTTTTAAGAGGCGCAGACGCTGCACCTTTTCATACAAAGCCACGGAGCGCCGCCAGCGCTCTGGTCACAGCGGCCGCTGCACCCGGCGCAGGTACTGGTGGGGCCGGCGCCACCTCTGGCGGTCGCTCGGCAGCACCACCCATGGCGATTGCCACCGCACATCCTTCACACGACCTCGGGATCACGGAAGAAGAGCGCTGGCATCGCGTATGTGCCCACTTCGAAGTGCTGCGCGGGCTTGTTCGGAACGAGCACGAGCTGACGTGTGCGCTGGACGAGGTGCTCGGCGTGGAATGGCGCGGCGTGTCAACGCCGCCGTACCTGCATGCGTACGAGGAGGGCGCTGCTGTGGCGCCGAGTGCGTCGCCGGCAGTGTCGGCGGATGGGCTGCACATTTCTCCCGCGGCAACTCTCTTAGGTGCACCAGCCGCTGCGGCTGCACGGTCGTTTGCTCCTGTGACCCCTGCACCAGCTGATCACGAGACGCCACCAACCCCGTCCTTCTCCGCTGGCTCTGTGCCTGGCGGGGCCGGCATGCCGAGGACATCCACCGCTGGTACTTCTTCTGCCGTTACTCCCACGCCGACCACGACCAGCTCACACACCGGCACGAATGTCACCGGTGTTGTCGGCGTGAAATCTGCTGCGTCGCCAGGGACGACGCTTAGCTACAACACGCCCCCCTTCCAAAGCCGCACCCCGCCCAGTGTGCAGAAGCAGCGAAGCGCCTTGTTTGCTTCGGCAGCACCGATTCCGGTTGCACACAGCCCGGCTGCCACCGCGAATGATGCAGCCTCCTCCTCGATGAAGCAGCTGTCCGAGAGCAGCTCAACGTACTCGCCGTCGCAGCACGTTGCCATGATGCTGGATCGCGGCACGACGCCGCCGCCGGCGTCTCGCACACAGGATGAAGGCGAGGCCGGTCTTGTCAACTTTCCTTCGACGCCGTTGTCTGAGGCAGCAGCGCCGTATCAGCCCTCAGCATCGCTCATGAACACTAGCCCGCACGGCGGCAACGCGTCCACGTCGAACAGCGCGCCGTTTCACCTGGAGACACGCGAGGAGATGCTGCGGCGCCGCAGTGCGGCACCGAACGCATTTTACGCTTCCGTATCGCACAGAGGCGCCACGCGTTTTGCTGGCGGCCCTCCCAGCGCGGCAACGACCCCAGGCACGTTCATGTCGTCCTCGCTGGTGCCGGGCGTCCCGCCATTCTCGCTCAACGGCGGTGCTGGTGGGGCGCGCAGCGTGCCGGTGTCGCCGCTGATGTCGTACTCCTCGCCGCTCGGCGCCTTGCCATGCCCGTATGAGTATCTGCTTGTGCTGGACTTCGAGGCCACCTGCGAGGAGCACCCGCCGCCCAACTACCTGTACGAGATCATCGAATTCCCGGTGGTGGTCGTCGATGCACGACTGCAGCGTGTCGTGGCGGAGTTTCACCGATTTGTGCGCCCGCGATACAAGAGAGAGCTCAGCTCGTTCTGCAAGAAGCTGACCGGGATGCGGCAGGAGGACGTGGACACAGCGGCGTCGCTGGAGGAGGTCATCCGGCAGTTTGAGCGCTGGCTCTCCCACACGCTGCCGCCACACGCCCGCTGCATGTTCGTGACGGATGGCCCGATGGACTTGCGCGAGTTCATGTACTATCACAGCGTTTCACGCCAAGGCATCCGCTTCCCCTCGCTCTTCTACCAGTTCATCGACGTGAAGCAGACCTTTGCCTGTTTCTTCCGGTGTTCGCAGGGGAAGATCAAGGCGATGCTGGAGGTGATGCATCTGCCCTTTGAGGGGCGGCTGCATAGCGGGCTCGACGACGCGCGCAACATCGCGTCCATCGTGATTGGTCTCCTTCACCATGGATGCAGTTTCTGCGAGGTGCCAATAAACCGCCTGCCGTTCAATGGACTGCTGCTGACCGGAGCGAACAGCGGGAGCGGATCGACACCCCTCTTACTACCACCCTCGACGGCGCCCGCCACATCCTGCCACACACGATCGTCCGAGGCGTCACCCACAACCATCTCTGCTCCCTACCCCGTGAGCGACGACGACAACTCTCGCTAGGCCTCCCGCTCCCTAGAGCGACTGGAGAGCGAAGATCGTGCGTGCGTGTGTGTGTGTGTGCGCTTGCGGCTCTGTGTGTGTGCGGGTGATGGATGGATACATGGCATCACTCATTTTGTTTCGTTGTGTGGTCGTTTGCGGTCTTTTACACTGCCTCTTCCTTCTCACCAGGTCGTTGGTCTCCGTTCAAGATGACGTGGTCACCGTTGACGTTGGCGTTAATGCCGCTGATGGAGCCTCTCCTGGTGTTGTGCTTGAACAGTTGTGCTCACTCTCATTTTGATCGCCATCTGCTCTATTGCATATCTTCTTTGCTCTCCTCCTCCTGCGCGCGCGCCCCCACCCACCCACGCACAGTAGGCCCATCCCCCCTCCCTTCCCCCAACGGGAGCAACTCGTGCTTGCACGCGTGTGCGCCACTGTGTTTTCGCGGGCGCATCTCCGAGCGCGCTTGAATAGATCTGACAACAAAGCGAGAAAACAAGACGCAGATGTGGTAGCGGTATCCGCCCGCGCAGGCGCATGGCTGATGTGAGGTTGGGAGAGGACTCGATACCGACAGACATCGACACCACATCTGGGCTGCAGCTCTGTTTCGGTTTCTGTATGGTATGCAAACGCCATACCACGTGTGCATCCAGTGCTTGCACTCGTCTCGGGTGACACTCGGCTGCACCTGTGGCGCCCTGGCCTCCTCTTCCTCGCCTCCCACCTTCTTGACAGCACTTCGTGCAATGTTGCAGGCTCTTCCCGGATGTCTGCCAGCGCACATCTTGTGGCTGGATGCACACACACACACACACACACACACACACACACACAGACACAGAGACACATATCCAACGAGGCACCCCGTGCGCCAACCATGCTCCACCTCTCCCGTTCTCTCTCTCTCTGTGTCTTCTCCTTTGCCTTTTGGCATTCCTGCGCCGCATGTGGCTCATTCTCTCTCTTATCCATACTCTGTGACGACATTCTCTGCTGTCCGGCATTGCATCGACAGACCGACCAAGAGAAGTGCTGCTCTCAGCCGTTGAACCGATTGTGGAAAGGGCGTGCCAACAGACGAGCCGGCGCACGCACGCACGAGCGTATCGTGGCCGGCCAACTCCATCCGACAACGTTTCTATACCGCTCTCTTTCAGTTCGTTTCGACCCCACCGCAGCGTCGGCTTCTCCCGTGCATGGTGCGCATCCGTTCTCTCGCCAAGGAGCTGCGCCAGCTGGAGCTTCAGAAGCAGACCGCCTCACTGCCTCCTCCTCGCGCGGCTTCCAGCGACGACGTGTTGGATGACGCAACACGCTCTGCCACGTCTAGCAGGAAGCCCGAGGCCCCCTCCTGCTCGTCCAGCCCTCGCGATGGTGACATCTTGACTAACGCGGCGCATGCCTCGACGACTGCGGAGGCAGAGGCGGTGCCATCCTCTTCGCCAGCCTCTAGGACCGTGGCTGCCGCAGAGCCTCAGCCGACCTCGGCGTTTCCGCTCTCACAGCTGTCTCTCTCGTCCCCGGACGGCGCACACAACCGCAGCAGAAACAGCCTCTACTCGCTCGGCGGCAGCCGCTTTAATATTCTCCTGGGGGGAAGCCACGGCGACGGCGGTGCTTGTCGCAAATCGCAGGTGCGCAAGGCCACGAGGGCGTGCGCGAGCGGCGGAGGTAAAAACGGAGCCGCGACGGCGACGGCGACGCAGGTGCCGCAGCGCCGTGGTGAAGCAGGGGGGAGTTCTCTCCTTGAGAAGGGCAAAGATGGTGAGGTAGTGGCTAACCCCGCACCGCCTCTTGGCACGTCCAGCGGCATTCCGACTCGCCCACCGTTCAAACGCCTCCTCGCGCAGCCGTTCAGCCACGTGCTTGTGTGCGACTTCGAGGCCACCTGCGCCAGTGGCAGTGTTCACTACCCGCACGAGATCATTGAGTTTCCTGTCGTGGTGCTGGACACGGCAACTCTGCGCATTGTGGCGGAATTCCATCGGTATGTCCGGCCGCTGCGCAATCCGAAACTGACGGCGTTTTGCACAGAGCTGACGGGCATCACGCAGGAGATGGTGGATGTGGCGGACCCGCTGCCCACAGTCGTCGCGCAGTTCCAGGACTGGCTGAAGACTGAGGTGTACCCACTTTGCTGGATGTGGGCGAGGCACTACGGCCCCAACCGCCTCTCCCACAACCTCAAGTCGGAGCAGCGCCGCTTCGTCTATGACGAGCACACAGACGCGGCGAAGGCCAACACGTCTGCAGAGGCCATGGTATGCATGGCTACGGACGGGCCGTGGGACATGCGCCGCTTCATGCATCAGTGCAGCGTCCTGCGCGACGGGGTCGACTTCCCGCCTGTGTGTTACCGCTACATCAACGTCCGGCACAGCTACAGCGATCACTTCAAGTGCCGGCAGGCGAAGCTGACGCACATGCTGAAAAAGATGAGCATGTCCTTTGAGGGGCGGCGGCACAGCGGCATCGATGACACGCGCAACATTGCACGTGTGCTGGCGGAGCTCTTTGCGCGAGGCTACCGCGTGCATCACGTGAGCACCATCACGTACGCTCACCGCGGCGACGCCTTCTTGGAGAGCAACCGGGCCGCACAGGAGCTGCTGTCCGAGTTCGGCGAGACAGACGAGACCCACACGAGCAAGCACGCGAACGCACACAAGGGCGGCGGCAGACAGCGAGGCGTGAAGAGGGCATAACGAGAAAGGTGCGCATGTGCATGTCTGCATGTCTCTCGGGTGCGCGTGCGTCAGTAAGCACGTTAACTAAAGCGAAGCACGACTCCGGAAAGCTGTTTCGAGGGGCACATTGTTGTGCATGTACACGTCTATGTGCCTGGTGTGCTCGATGCACCGCTATGTGACCTCTGCAGAGCTGCCCGCCCCCGCGTTCTCTAGTGAAAAGCAGCGGTGCTTTAGGGGAGGGGTGGGGATGGGGGGGGCGTTATGGGGGTGGGATTGCCCTGTGAGAGTATCCATGCATGTATCGGCGGAAAGCCGCGTCAGCTCACCACGGATACCTCGGCAGTGAACCGTGAAGGTACACGCCCTCTCAATTGTTTCTCTCGCTCTCTCGCGTGCACAAGCGTCTTCTCTCTGCCCCTGTCGCTGTGCTTCTCCTCTGTCGTCGGCGTTCCACAATACGCGTGCGCGCCAAACGTAGCCGCTTAATACGGCTTCTACCACCACCACAACACGCGCATCCTTATCATCCGCGGTGGGTGGCAAAGCGCCTGAGCGTGCCTCCCCCCCCCTTCCACTTCCACCTGCTTCCGCGCAGACATCTGCGCATAGGTATACTCGCACACTGGCACATGTGTGCGGGAGAGTATGTGTTAGATCTGTCCACGTGCAGGCGCTCTGACTCCACGTCCTCCTTGCCTCCATTCCTTCGTGCCATTGCAAGCTCTCGTCGAAGCCCCAAGCCCCGGCCCACCCGCAAGCACGGCCCTCGTCGCGCCGGATAGATACACACCCACCCACACATACATACAGGCAGCCTTCTACAGCACGCGCACACCGCCTGACTTTAGCGCGGTGCTTTCTTCTGCCTTTCTCTGTTGTGCTTTCTGCGCTTAGTGGTCTGAGCACTGCCGCAGCAGCGACTATCCCGCGTCCACTCAAGAGTCCGCCTCAGTGTCCATTGCTTTCGCGTGGACTTTGGCTTGTGTGCGTGTGCTGTGCTCTGATCGCCTCCTCTTCCCAGCCTAGATTCTTCTGTCGTCGACCGCGTGAAACAGCTAGCGCATATCTACACGCATACGTACCGATACATCTCTCTCTCTCTCTCTATATATATATATATATGTATGCATGTGCACGTATATATAATATATATCTGCGTATATATGTGTAGATGTATATGTATATGTATGTGTGCGTGTGTGTGTGTAGATATATGTGTGTCCATTGATTCTTTTCTCCCACTTGCATACTAGCTTGTGGCCCTCCTTCTCCCTGCCTCCCCGTTACTCTCTGGGTGTGGCTGCCGGCGCCCGGACGCAGATGTACCGAAGGGAGAGCAGCGAGCGACTGCGCGGCTCCGCCTTCGGCTCCCGCGCAGCATCCTCTTATCATACGGATACAGCGTTGCCACACCAGGTGTACAGCGACACTGTGGGGTCGCACGAGGGCCGCGGCCAAGGCCAAGGGCGCTGCGAAGAAGAGGTCAGTATTCAGCACGGAGAGGAAGACGACACATCCCGGCTTGCATCGACGCAGAGCTACGGAGAGCGCTCCTCCATGAGCGCCGCGACTTTTGCGCGTTCCGGCGGCGCTCCACCCGCGAGCGCGCAGGTGGAGAGGTCTGTGTACACCCCGCATCGCACCTCGCCACATGCGTCCGTTGCGCTGCCTTTCTCTGTTGGCCCCTCCATCCGCTTGCCCGCATCACCGGCGGGCTGCCTGAGACCTTCTTCCTTAATCGCGGAGGACGCTGCTTCTAATCCAGCGGCGGCGGCGGGAGGCGGGCGCGTTACGACTTCTCACCCTCTGCCTGGTGTTCTAGACGTGAAAGTCATAGAGACAGACGTGGTCGACCCTCCGTTTCGGAGCGAGATTCAGTGCCGCATTTGTGGTCTGTCTGTTCTTCGAAGCGACTGGGAGGCGCATCAGGTCACAACGCTGCATCGGCGGCGGCTGCGTGAGTGTGCTACCGCATGCGGCAGCTGCAGCGGCTCCTCGTCTCGCCCGCTGACAGCGGTGGTGCAAGGTAGCAGCATAAGCCAGCCAGCGGCCGCCGCGGGCTTCAGGGGTTTGCAGGGACCAGTGGTTTCTGGGGACGCGCAGAAGGCTTCATCCTCAGCGACACCATCTGCACGTGCGCCGGCGCTGAGTAGGGAGAACCCCCAAGAACGCAGCCAAGCCGCCGCAGAGGTGGAGAGGCGGCCATCTTCTCGCCCACATCCATCTCGCCGCAAGCTAGACTCAGCCAGCTCCGACACTGCCTCGTCCATGTACAGTACTAGCAGCAGCTCCACGAGCAGCAGCAGCAGTGGTACAAGGAGTATTAGCAGTTCCAGCGCGGGTAGCACCCGTAGCAGAAGTGCAGTGTCGAAAGGCAGCGCCGCACGCGGCCGTTCTGACGTCAGCGCTGTCCCCCACGCCACCCCTCCTCGGCCAAATGGGCAACCCCTCGCCCCCGCTGCGCCTAGCAGTCCCACGCCGTCTTTCGTGTTGCCTCCTCTCTCTCCTTCGCGCTTCTCCGCGGCATCGTCTGCGTCCGCTGCCGCGTGCCTCGCTTCTCTGCCGGTGAAGGCGCTTGATTCAGATGAAGCGGCAGCCGCCGTGCACTGTGCGCAGCCCCCTGAGGAGGAGCAAGAGCGGCGGCGCGTCAGAAAGCTAGAGAAACAGCTGAGCTCATACCTCTCTCATCACGAGCACAAGGTGCTGGCAGCGTGTGTGCGGCGGTGGTATGAGGCGATGTTCACCAAGGCAACCGCGCCTATTACCGACTCAGATCCGCCGAAGCGAGGGGGTGGTGCAGTCGTTGTGGCCAGTGCTCCCTGCTCACCGAGGGGCTGCGCGGGGACATCGCTGTCCCCGGAAACGGTCAGAGCCCACCGCGTCGCGGTCACCTCTCCATCGCCGCCCCGTGTCTCGGAAATGGTGCTTGACAACGTCGATTCCACGCCATACGAGCCGGGCGTGTCGTCAGCCCCACACAACTCCACCAGTCCGGCAGTCTCGGCAGCTGCTAACGGTGCGGCGTTCCGGAGTCACGGCCAGGACAATCGCTCGCGCGACGTAGCCGAGGAAAGAGTCGATGACGGGGATAGAGGATCCCTCTCCCGGCGCAGCAACACCCAGCAGCCAGCGTCACCGAGCTGTTCCATGCCGCACTGCGGTGAGGACATGCAGATGAACCGTCCAGCAGCTGTCGGTGTGAAGTGCGCTGCTTCTCCTCAAGTTGTAGACGCGAACCCGATGCACACTGAGCACGCCGGCGTGTTGATGACCCGTGGAGAGGGCGAGCCCACACCTACGCCGTTTTTCACAACCTGCGTCAAGTCCTACGCGCGCGTTCATGTCACTGCGGACGGCTATGCCTTTCCAGCGGAAGTTCGCTGCGGCACCAGGGATGGCAGCGCAGAGAGCGAGGCGCAAGATTTGGAGGTGATGCAGACGAAGGTGAGCTGGGTGGTCCGGCCGGCGAGTCGACCGGCCGCGGCGCGCCGTTCCAGCTCCGATTCTTCGGATAGCACCGCTGCCCGAAGAGACTGGAGGAGCGCTATTGGTTGCAGCGGTGCCGCAGTGGGTGCTGCAGCCGCAGCTGCTGCTGCACGCGGGAGCACATCTGATTCCTTGCAGCCTCCTGCTAACTCGCCAGGCGTAGAAGCCGCGTGGTGGCAAGCGAGGGGCAAGGTTGCGGGGCGGCACGGCAATAGCCGAGCTCAGCCTCGCTGCGCCGCAAAGGGTGCGCGCGGCACCGTGTCTGGTAGGCGGCCCCATCTGCCGCAACCGCATTCGGCAGCTCCTAGCAACGTTGCTGGATACGGCAGGTATGGAGACGATGACGGGGACGTGGGCGCGCGCGCTGTCGGCGATGCAGCGGCGTCGGAGGAGCCGCCCGAGGCGAGGCGCCGTCGGCACCGCACGAAGCACCACCATAGCGGTAAGCCTAAAGCAGAGGAGTGGAGGTCTTTGTCAAGGAAGAAGCGTCGCGGCTACGGTGGCGACGAGAGAGCCGAGGGCGACTGCGTGTCACGGCGTACTCAGACACCAGATGAGGAGGAAGCCCACGCCAGTGCCGTGCACCAGCCTCCGCACCGGGCGGATGCCTCAGGGACGGAGGCGACTAGTGCTGTGAGCGCCATACTTTACGCTGGAGGCAAGGGCGGCGGCTGCGACAGCGTGGAGCGGACCGGCGAGGAGCGACACCGCCACAAGGGAACGGGTGACAGGAGGGAGGGGAAGAGGGAGTCTGGCCAGCCCTATTCAAGCGACTCCGCTGCTACGGCTGCGACCCCCATCCCATCTGGCGAGGCGGACGCGAGCACCGAGGAGGACGAAGGGGAGTTGTGCGAGCCGTCGCCGCTGACCTCCGAGGCTGCGGGAGGAAGGCACGCAGTTTCGACGGGGCTGGCGGTGCCAAAATGCAATCGATCGAGCACGCTGGATGAAGCATCGCCACGGCAGTCATCGAACGCACCGCCACCGAAAGCAGCGGCGTCAAAGAGAGACCCGTTTAGCCACGCTGGGGCTCTGAAAGACGACCACGCTAAAGCTGCCTCGCCATCCTCCTCGATCGCGCTCACAGGCGCGTCGGGAGAGCGTTCCTCCTCGATTTCGTCGTCATCGTTCTCATCGCCGTCGTCTTTCAGTTACAGCATCGGTAGTGATAGCGACATGGCCGAGCTTGCCGCTCGCCTCTCGCCCAGCACCCAACAGCGCGCATGGCAGCTGCTCCGTCCGGGGAGCGCGCCGTCGCTACTTGCCCACTCCGCCGGTGTGCCAAAGATGCCAGCGTGCGCGTCAGACACGCAGCAACACCGTGAGCCCGACCTGGCGGCAGCGATCATGTCGGCAACGCAGACGCTGACCAGCGCCTTCGTTGCAGGGCAGGGCAACCCAGCAGCTCAGGCAGAGGAGGAAGAGCAGGCCCGGCTCGGGTACCTGCCCGCTATTCCATTCTCTGCTTCGGCGCCCCTGATGCCGCAGGATGTGCGCGGTCGCGGCGCGGCGGCGGCAACGACGCCCATAGCCGATATCCTGTCTGGCGTCTTGACCGGGGTGCCAGGCGGAGACGGTGGTCACGCTGCTGCCTCAGAGACTGGCGAGCAGAGCGCCGCACATGGTCCCCATCATCATCTCTATCGTAGTCACCCACGTGATGCGAACGCGGCCGTGCAGCTTCCCAAGACGCTGCTGGCGTTGCACGTGATGAGCGCTGGCGCGGCGAGCAGTTCAGTCGTGGCTCCGCCTGTGGATGCACTCGACGGGCGTGTCTCCGATTGTGACGGCGATGCCGCGCAGCCGCCACAGGAGCCGTCGGTGTCCTTTGTTGTGAATCAGGCAAGCGCTGAGGTAGGGCTGCTGCTGCCATCGTCGTCTGGCCACCCATACAATTTTGGCGGTCCACCGTGCTGCGGCAGCGGCAGGGGCGGGCATGCGCGTGCCGGCCCTCGTCCCTTCCTTGGTGCGACGCTCGTTGCGAGACAGAGCGGCGATGACAAGGAGGAGAGCAGTGTGGCCGGGATGCCGTCTGCAGAGCGCTACGACGACGTGTACCTTGCCTACGCACACGAGGCGGCAACGACAGCAACGCACGGCGTGGACGAGGGGCGTGCGCAGCAAGGCAGCGGTGCTCCAGAAGAGCACGCAACTGTGGGGCAGAGCGGCAACGCTGACGATGTTCTGCCCCCATCCTCGATACCGCCGACTGGACTAGGCGTTCTTCAAGTGTCTCGGCAACCCTCTCGTGCCTTGTTTGCCGCGGTGAGCGAACGAGTCACAGGTGCCCCCGAGGATGCGTCCTCGGCAGTGCAGCTTCCTCCGTCATCCTTTTCCACGCATGCGCTAGTTGAACCAGGCGTTGCGCAGTCGCCTGCCGAGGGACTTCGCCTGCATGCAGTGGAGGTGGCGCAGCGATGTAGTGCCACTGCTAATGCCGCCGCAGGGCCTGCACGCGACTTGCACGGTGTGCCCAGCGAAGGAGCCGCAACAGAGGGGAGGCGTATGCTTGCGCCTGCTGGAGCTGTGGGTGCTGACGTCGACGAGGGACGACGACTGGTAGGTGGCGTTGCACCAACAGCTGCCTATACATCAGATGCTGAAGTGGCACAGGCACCGAGCTCGCTCTCATCCGCTACAGGTAGTGGGCCGACGGCGACGCGGACCGGTGCCGGAGCACTGGTGCCTTTCCGCCCCATCCCTCAACTCCACAAGGCCGTCGCTGAAGGCCCTGGCGCAGCGCTCCCGAGAACGAACCAGCTCCTCGCAGCGTCCCCTTTCGCGTTCTCTAGCGGCGGGATGCGAGCCGCGAACCCGGCAGATGCCGTAGTGCCAAGCTCAGCGCCAGCGCAGCTGCACGTCGATCCTTTACGGGGGCCGATGTGGAACATGGACCAGGCAGCGAAGAGGCGACCTCTCTCGCTTGACCAGCACACCTACACCGTCGCTCCCACCACAAGCGCGGCCATCGAGAGTGGCGGTGATGCATCTTCGTGGCCTCCGCGCCCTGCGGATGGCAGGCACGTTGGGAAGACCACTAGTGGAACCCCTCACCCTGGTCTTCACCCAACGACGGCTTCTGAGGCGGCAGGCTTCAGCGCAGTCTGGCGCGACGCTGCGGGAGCATCCGGCACCGCGCTTGTGCGCATGGCCGAGCCACTGAATACGCCGCCGTGCACCACCCTTGTGCCTTGCTCGAGGGCGGATGGCGCAGGTGGGTTTCTCTATGACTTTCCCTCTCTGAAGATTCCAGTGCTGCGCGCCAGAGGTGACCGAGACGGCTTGGACGAAGACCCGCCACAGCTCGCTCGTGGTCGGCGGCTGAGAGGTACACGCCTCTCGAGGGGGGCCACCGCTCAAGCCGCAGTGGTGACGGGTTCTGGTAATGTGCCCCTTTTAGTGCCGTACGCCCTGCTGCCTGCAGCCGAATGCACCGAATCTTCTCCCGAAACCCTCGTGCAGCCTCAGCAGTCGACGCTGGACAACCATCCTCCCCGCCCGTTTCGGTTGCCGCACCTGCGTGACGTAGAAGCTGGTATTAGCAACCTCGGTGGCAACATCGTCACCTGCAGCCCCACACAGCATCCCGAGGCAGCCGAGGCGAGCGCGCTCTCAGGCGCGTTGGCGCCAGCCTCAGCCGGCACCGCGCACACAGTGAGCTGCTTGCCACACGGGGTGATGCCTACGACCCACCCGTATTGCTACGCGACCCTCAAGGGAGCTGCTGGTGGTGAGCCCAGCACCAAGCGCGACGATCGCATTGCTGAAAGCGAGTTGGTTGCGACGGCCCTGCGATCGACCTTAGCGGTGCGCGCGTCTTTGGGCGAGGGCCTGGAGGACAGCGCGCTGCACCACGCCTCCGCCTCTTTCACTGCAGTGACACCATTGGTCGCAGCGGCAGCATCAGGGCTTGGTGCAGCACGCGACGCCTCTCCGCTGTCCTCGTCGCCGTCCTCGTACTCGCACGCGAGTCCTGCAAGAGTGCACCCGAACAGACGCCCGTCTCATCATCGCCGCCATTGTGATGGGCCAGCTGCTTCTCAGAAGAAGAGCCGCGAGGAACGAAGGAAGCAGAGAGGGTCGGGGCAGGAAAGCCGCCGCGATGGCGATGCTTCATTAGGACATCACCGGCAGCACCGTCACCATCGGAGCGGCCGCCGACACGAGGAAGACAGCAACGACGAAACGCACCGCTCGCAACACCGACGCCATCATCGTACGCATGCGAAGCACCGCGTGTTGCGACACGGACGTGAGAGGCCGCAGGTACAGGACACCAGCGCGACGGCTGCACAACAAGCGCACCTTCCTCTGCTATATGCACTCGAAGCATCCCCGCAGCAGGGCCTCACGGGTGCAGACTGCCGTGACGTGCCCTACGTTGCGCAAGAGGCTGGCAAGCGGCTGCCGTCCGGAGCTCGCCCGCCGCACCCATACCGGGTTGCACCCCCGTCTGCACCAGTGCTGCCGGGCGCCTTTGGGGACGAGGCGCTTACGAGAGGCAAGGACCATTATGGGCAACCAGCGGCTCCTTGCAGCGACGACATGGCACGTGCGGCGAGGCAGCGCCGTTCTCATCGCGGTGGCAGCAGCAGCGCACCGCACATCAGAGATGGCGCAAGCGATGAGGACGCCGCGCTGAGCAGACATCTGTATCGGCGACCCGGCGAGCGCGAGCGCGCCTGGGGCCACCGACACCGCTGTCGGCGAAGGCCAAGTGCCTCAGTCCTGTCAACGTCCTCATCGTCGTCGAGGAGCATTGGCAGCAGCAGCGGCAGCCGCGTCAGTAGCGGCGGTGACATCGAGGTGGTCAGCGCTGGTCCCCCTTGCCGCGGTCGCGCCGCAGCGCGGGTAAGCGTTCCGCCAAGCACGGCTGCGGACGTCGCCCGAGAACCAGACAGCGGCGACGTTCCGGGAGGAAAAGAAGAGGTGGGCGCAGCAGAGCGCAGCCGAAGCGACGATGCGGCGCACAGCGTCGAGGCACCGCCGCGGCAGCCGATGATGTCGATCGAGGCATGGCGGGGAGAGCGCGGCGCGCAGCTGCCCTCCGAACTTGAGTGGGGGTCAGCCGCTGCGCACGGTATGTCCACAAGAGCGGACGTGTGCGTGCCCGAGATCAGGCCGTCTGCAAACGCGAGGGCAGGCATCGGTGCGACCAGCTATGCCCCTGTGCGCGGAGAAGCTGTTGATGGTAAAGGGGCCCGCAGCGTCGACTCCCACCAACCACCGGAACTTGCTGGCAGTATACATGCCACTGTGCAGGAATCGCCCGCAGGGGATGAAGATGGCGTTCTTCTATCCCGTGCGTCGTCCACCGCAGCGCCTGCCGGATCGGCGCCGGGGAAACACGCACCTGGCGCACAGGCACCGTGTAGTGGGGCACACGGGTCGGCTTATGTGTCCTCCGCGAAACTCGGGCGTCCTCGTCGGCCTTCCGCGGACACCGCGACGGCCAGCACGACGAGGGGGCAAGACGCAGTGGACGGGCAGCCGGCGCCTCCCCAACACGGCGATCTCCTCTACCGCGACAGCGCCGGTCGCTTCCACCGCGTCAACAGCGCGGAGCTGCCAAGCGTCTTGGCAGGTGAAGTGCGATGGCGCACCTCACCTGAACCTTCGCAAAGCCCGCCCGGAAGCACACGCCGCCCGCTGTACGTTGTTCACAACCCCGCACCGTCCGCGTGCGCGATTACGGGAAGGCAGGCGCGCCGCGCGTGGACAATCACAAATCCCACGAACTCCCTCGGCTGCGGCCGTCTCAACCCATACTGCTCCTCATGCCGCGCCAAGTACAATCTCATGTTTGTTGACCCTCAGATGCGACCAGTCCAGTGGCCGTCGGCTCAGTCTGCTGAGCTGGATCAGATGGGTGACTGTCGCATCCACAGCGGGTACATTTTCGGCGGCGGCGACACAGAGTCTAAGCGAGACGCGATGCTCGTCCAGCAGCGACTGCGGTCGAAGAGGATGGCGGCGTGGCCGGAGTTGCCGCACTCTGGCAGAGATCACCTCATCGTTCACGAGGAGGATCTCGATGGCCCGCTGCGCCAGCTCGCGCCGCCCCCTCAGGGGCGCTTTGTTCACATCGCGTACGCAGAGGACATGCGACTTCCCGTTGGCCCGGCGCTTCGTCGTCGAGCGCCGCTACTCGCAGCGTCGGCCGGCCGGAGCTTCGCCTTTTTGCCGTCATCAGCGGCGCTCTCGCAGCTGCCACGGCACCCCGTTCCAGGTGATGCGTCCGGCGATGCGCTGCGGTTTGTTACCTCCCCTGCCGGGGAGAGAGTGAGCGATTGCCCACCCGCCTCGAGCGCGCACTGGTACCCCAGCACCATACGAAGCGGCACGTGCAGCTACGACAGCTACCTTCGAAACCCGACACGTGGCCGCAACTCTCCTCACAACCAGCACAAGCGCTGCAGCTCTTGCAATGCGAAGGACGTTGGCAGTGCACCTGTCAACCAGCTTGACAAGTTTGCGGAAGTGACGGCCGCCAAAAGCCGTCAGCCCCCGCCGCAGAGCTATCCAGCGTTGGAGACGGTGGGGGTCGCGAAGCGACTGGTGGGCGACGACGCCGGCGCCACCGCGAGCACGTCCGCCGCTACATCGGGGATGGCCGCAGAGCCTGCCAGCGTTTCGGCTTTGCGCCAGGAGGAGCGCCGGATCAAGAAGGCTCTAAAGCAGCTTCTCTGGCGTGACTTGCCACAGCAGCGAGGGACGGCAGAGTGGGAGAACTACCTGCGCTCGCTTAGTGAGGGGCTCCGGCAGCAGCCCGGTATTGCACTCTCGCTTGTGCCTCCGCTTCCAGTGCAGGTGGTGGAGACGGTGCAAGCTTCCCTTATAGACAGCGCAGCCAAATCATGACGATGATGCCCTACCCGTCCGTGCGCGTGTGTGTGTGTGTGGGGGGGGGGAGGAGGCCGAGGCGGGCGCGGTGGTGGAGCGGGAGGAGGTAGACTCGGCCCTCTGACAGTCTTGTTGCTGTTCAGTGTGCTCCGCAGCTGATGTTTGCGTGTGTCTCTCTTCGCGCGCACATGTATGCCTGTCTCTGTGACTGGCTGCTTCGCACTGTCCGCATTTTTTTGCTCTTGCCACTCCTGCACGCATGCGCGCGCACACACACACACACACACACACACGCTGGCGTTTGTGGGTATAAACGTACTTGCGTTTGCACGTGTGGAGCGAGAGCACTGGGCTCGCCTTGCTTTCGTTCCTTTCAATCCTTTGTTTTTCTGTGTCGCATGGGGCCATCTCCGATGTGAGCGCGTCCCTTGCGTCGTCGACTCGTGTGTGCATTGCCCTCCCCTCCCCCTTCTCCTCTCCCGGGCGTTTTTTGTGGTATAGTCGCACGCGTGTCTTTGACAGCAACGCCGCAACCCTCGCCCTCATATCGCGCGTCCCGCGTTGCTCTTCGCCGCAGACGCGTGCCGCTGTTTTCCACGTGCCTCCCTTACTCGTTTGTGTACCTCAACTCGTGTAGTGCCGGAACTCGATTCCGCCGCGGAGAGGATGGTGCGGAGGTGGTATGCTTGGATGGGGTGTGTAACATATCCATAGAGGCTTGAACACCGATCAGCAGCATGGGAAAACGGAAAGCACGCATGCTTGGACTTGTGGACGTGCATGTGCGGCGATGTGGCCATGACGAGTCAACGCCACAGCTGCATCATCACCTTTGCGTCAGCGTCCCTTCTTGTGTGGTCTTTGGTGCACTCATCTCACGTGCACCAGGTCGACAACGTCTGTGACGCTGCGCGCACGCTCACTGCGCCGCCTTTTTCCTTTTTATTTTCTTTCCCGCTCGCCCATTTTCACAGCCCTGTCGACGTCTCCGCTCTGCGACTCCGTCTCAACTGCCCCTCTCTGCCGTTCACATCCACACGCACACGCACACACACACACACACACGCTCATGGAGATGCGCCTCGGCAAGCAGCCCAAGCGCAGCGTAAGAAGCACGCCCAAGGGAAAACGGGCGACGCCGAGGCACTGCGTACCGTTTCACCGTCGCTGTGCCTAAGCAGCAGCGGCAGAACCCATGGTGGACTCTAGGTCCTCGGGCGCCACCCCATCTGGGCAGCAGTCCCTCTTTTCTGTTCTCGGAGGCGCCGTTACACGGGCGGCGCTGCAGCAGGTGCAGCGTGACGTTGACGCCCTTTGCGAAGTGTCGGCTTCGGCGCATGCCTCCCTGTTGCCTGGCCCCCGTCCTGAACCAGTGGCAGCGTCGTCACTGCAGTCTGGTACTTCGGGTGGTCATCCGCTGCAGCGCGTGCTCGATGTCCTTCGCTCTGCCGAGGTGGGCGCCTTGCCAGAAGGCGGCAGCGAAGAGAGACGTGCTCAGCCTTCCTCCACCTCCATTTCTGTCCGTGACGCTCTCATCGACGCTCTCGGTGTTTTTGTCGGGTCCTCGCTCTACCGCGAGTGGGTGCAGGCCCCTCGCCGACGCATTCGGCGTGTCGTTCGTCAGCTGGCCATCACGGTGAGGGAACGCTACCTGTCTCTGCTCGCAGAGCGCCATTCCCTCGCCAGGGAGGAGCCGGTTGATGTGCACGTGCAGCTCTACCCATCCCACACTGTGCAGCGGACGGCTGTGCCGGCAGCTCTGAAGGAGGCACAGGGATTCTGCGCTGCTGTCACGGTGCGGCGCCTATCGACGCTCGAGGAGGAGGTGACCGCGGCACGGCGGCTGCGTCAGCGCTACATGCAGGCGGCAGCGCCAGGGCAGACGCTGTCGAGTGCCCTCAGATTTTGGGCCGATGTGTCTTATGGCGATGCACCGCCTGCAGCTCTGATCGACTACCCGCCGCTGGGGTTCGAGGAAGACAGCAGCAGGCTCACCGTCGGGGCGCTGCAAGCAAGCAGAGATGCCGCCGCCGCTGACAGCCGCCGGCAGCTGGGGCTCAAGACTCAGCGCGCTAGCGAGGATGTAGATGGGTCAGCGCATCCGGCACTCTTGTTAGGCGTCAAGGAGGAGTCATCAACACTGGCCGTTACCCGTGAGGAGCTCGAGGGGGAGGAGGGGCCTGCATGGTTGCAGCCTCCGCTGCTCCTCCAGCTAGATGATGGGCTTGAGGACAGGCAGTTTGCAGCGGCCACCACCACCGGCCGCACGGCGCCTGTCCCCCACCTCCGCTACGACGGTGCTGGCCTGTTGGCAGTGATGCACGTGCATAGCTCGGGAATCGCTTATGTCGGCTACCCGCGCGCCTCCGACACGGTGTCGAGCGCCGAGCCCACGGACGGTCTTGTGCGACTGCCTGACAATGTGCCACCGGCCGATCCTTTGGCGGTGGCAGCACCGACGCCAGCGCCCATCTGCTCGTTGCCCATGAGCTCCTCTACCGGCTTCGTGCGCGGTCTTCTAGGCTTGAGCTGAAGGCGCGCACCAAAATTCTGTCGTGTGGGACGCGCCTAACATATCAGGAGAAGCAAGTACTCGAAAGGACCCGAGAGCAACAGCATGCAGGCACGAGTGCGGCGGCGGAGGCGTCTCAGCCTCTCCACCATCGCTAGGTTGGCTCTCGCGCTCTCTGCCTCTGTCTCTATCTCTCGGCGTGTGCCTGTCCGCACGACTTGGAGCGCCTTCTCCACGCAGCCTTCGCCTTTGTATCAAAAGCCGAACTGCTGCCCTACCCCTTTTATTGTCATGATTATCTCTCCCTCTGCCGCGTCCTCGCCCCACCGTACTATCGCCACCTCCACACACACACACACACACACACACACACACACACACACACACACACACACACACACACGCTTCTGCAGATCTTCCACATCCGCACTGCATCTTTTTTTCTTTTGTTTTTCTACCCCCCTTCTCCTGCCTTTCTTTGCCGCCAACGCGAGACACACGCCTCCCCTCCATCGGCGCCCCGTGCTCGTCCCCCGTTTTCTTTCCGTCGATGGTGTTGTGATAGTCCCTCTTGCCCGCCCTTCGTGTTCTCCGTCGCAGCTGGATCAGCGAGCTCATCGCTGCTCTTCTCCGCTTCACAGTAAATAGGTCCGTCACGGGCTGTCGTTGTCCGTCTCTCTCTCTCTCTCTCGTGTTCTGCTGCTGTTGGTTCTACCTGGCGCCCCTCCTGCAGACCTTCGCACCACAACCATGGCGATATCCGGGGTTACGCTCGAGGAAAGCGTCCGCGGCGCGATCGATGACCTGCGCATGAAGAAGAGCCGCTACGTCATGATGTGCATCGGCGCGGATGGGAAGAAGATTGAGGTGACAGAGGTTGGTGAGCGCGGCGTGAATTACACCGATTTGAAGGAAAAGTTTTCGGCGGAGAAGCCGTGCTACGTGGCCTTCGACTTTGAGTATAACGACGCTGGGTCGAAGCGCGAGAAGCTTATCCTCATTCAATGGATCCCCGACACTGCGAGGCCGCGCGAAAAGATGATGTACAGCGCGAGTCGAGATGCTCTGAGCTCCGTGTCGGAGGGCTACCTCCCCATCCAGGCGAACGATGAATCCGGGTTGGATGCCGAAGAAATCATCCGCAAGGTAAGGCTCCATCGTAGCGTGTAGGGCAGCGCGTGTGTGTATGTGTACGCGCGTCTTCGATGCAGCGAGAGAGCGAGAGGGAGGGCGTTAGCGAGGGAAGGGCGGCACCATATCGGCAACGGCTGCAGAAAACGATACTTGCGCGCATGTGCACGTTCACGCCTCTGCTGCCCTCTTCTTTCCTCGTTGAGCCTGAAAGCTCGGCTTCAATAATGCGGCTGACGGGGGAAGGGGTGCATCGGAACACGTCTGTGTTAGCGTGCAGTTGACAATGCATGCCCGTCAGCCGGCGGCGTGTCCGCAGCGGTGGGGAGGGGGAGGGCAGCGGCGCAGAGGCCGCCGGGGACGGAGGCATCGATGCTTACCCATAGAGATCGGAATAGGCTCGAACAACGGTGACGGACAGAGGAGCACGAAGAGAGACGATAGCGCGCAAGGGACGAAAGGCTGCGAGGTGAGAAAACTTCATGGAAGGCGCGAAGCAGCATCTTGCAAAGACGGGCAGGAGTAGCACAAGTTGCGGAAGTGACGCTCCTGGAGGCGATATGGAGCAGCACTGGTGAGCGAGGAAAGAGGGATGGCAGAGGCGCGCGCGCGAAAAAACGAAGGGCTGCTTCATCCTTTGTTCTGGGGGAGAGGGAGTCCCATCACGGTTACTGACGCCACTGCAGACGCGAAGAGAGCGAGATGCTGGTGACTGAGCTTCTGACACGTACGCACCCTTGCCGTGCCGCAGTCGCCTTCGCCAGGTGCGTGTACTTGATGATACGCATCTCTTCGTTGGCTTGCACTGGACCAGGCATCAGGGCCGAAATGCCGAGCAAGTGTGTGTAGTTGCGCTCACTTTCGCTTACTCTCCCTGGCTCTTCCACGCTTTTATTTTTTGACTTGGCTTGCGTGTGCTGCCACTGTCTCCGCTTGGCAGCATATCCACGTCGTCTCGCTGCATTTTTCATTGCCCCTGTCCTCTTGCATGTTTGCCAGTTGTCTCTCTGCTGTTCGTTTCCATCTAATGCTTCCCGTTTGTCCCGCTCTCTCTCTCTCTCTCTCCCTCTGCAGCGGGTACAGGTGCACACGTGGTCGTGTTCGCCAGCGCACCCAGTCTTCAAAGGCCCGCATGGCATCCCGTTCCCAACCCACTGCTCGTGCGTGCTTTCCCTCTCTTCTTTCTTCCCCCTTCCTGCGCGCGTGCTTGTGTGCTCCTCCTCGTCTTGACTCACGTCGTCTCCTTCCGTCGGCTCTCGTTGATTTCGCAATCTTATTTTTACTTTTCTCTGTTGTTTGTTTCATTCGCTTCTCTTCGTCCGCCTCCACCACAGCCCGGCTCCCCCTCTCTCTCACACACACACACACACACACACACACACCACCTCATCCTCTCCCCTGACGGTGCCAGCTCTTTCTGTCTCCCGCCGTCGCAGCCTCCGCCTCGCTCTCACCTTCGCTACTTCGCTGCATCGGCGTCGGTGGCGTGGTGCTTTTCTCAGGCAGGCGGACATACCGCAGAATGAACCCCTGCGCCCTCGCCAAGGAAGAGCGCGTGCGCTCGCATACACGCACACACACAATGCCAAATGGGGAGGCTGAGGTTGAGGGACTCAACGGAAGTGCGTGTGCGTGCATCGTAGGAACAGAATGGGCTTGTTTGCGTGTGTGCCTGAGCGTGTGAGCCCCCTCCCCCCGGCCTGCACCTACTATGTCCTCTCGCCATCCCTACTTTCTCCCGTGATGGCGGTATCTTGAATGTGCGAGCGTTTCTGCCGCTGAGAGCGAGTAGGGAAGGGGTGGGGATAGTTGGCCCGCGTTTTCTTCTTGGAGAAGGTAGCGCAGGCATGTGATACGGCACGTCTCAATTTTCTGACACACACACACACACGCAGACACACACACACGCAGACACACACACACGTCTTCGCCGACTGTGTGCGGCTTGCGCAGGCACATGCACGCGCGCATAAAGGTGTTCGTTTTCGACGCATCGCTAGAGGATGATGAATGCGCTTGTGGGTGTGTGCCACCATATTTGTGTCTTCGTCCCACTCCCTCTCACCACTCGCCCCATTCTCGCCTTCCGGATGTGTCTGCGTGCGTGAGTGGGGGGGGGAGGGAGGGAGGGAGAAGCAACAGCATGCTGTGTGCGCGTGTATGTTTTCGTGTCTGTGTATGGGGTGACCGAGGTTGTACGTCGAAATTTGCAAGAAAGCTAAGCTTAGCACAAAGAAAAAACGAATGATGTGTGCTGCTCGCGTGCACGCTCGACAGCAGCACGAAGTATGAGCAGCAACGGTATAGTGTGCATGTGTGTGCGTGTATGGACTCATCATGGACACAACAAGACACGCCCACGCACGCGGTGAAGGAGCACGAGAAGCGGCGAGGAAGGGCAGACGGTGAAGAAGGCGAAAACTCTCTTGCCTCTTTCGTTCTGAGCTTTTTTTGTTTGTCGCCTCCTTTGCCGTCTGCCCTTCGCGTCTTCCCCGCACGCCTCGCTGACGGCTGCGGTGCGCGCGGTCAGTGCCTCTGATCACTGCATGTGCACATACGCTCATGGTGATGGCTATGCGGCATACCTCGTCTTCTGCACGCAATCAATGTTCTTCCTGTGAGCACACTACCTCGCCTCTCCATGCGGATGCAGCGGCGAACGCGGCAGTGCATCCTCTTGCCCCCGGGTCTGTTGCTTACCGCCTTACCACTCTTCCGTTCTCTCTCCTGCCATCCACCCTGCCCACCTTTACCACGCCTTTGTTACTGGCAGCTCCTGCACTGAAAGTGCAACCACCTCTTCTCACCCCCTGCCGAGCTTCTAATCACACAATCCGTTGGTAGCCCTCATCGGAAGCGGCATTTTACGCGTCGGTTGCCCGCTTCTCACCGTTGTCGACCTCATCTTCTTCTCGCTCCTCTTATTTTTCTTATTGCTCGCCACTGCACAGCCCCTGCCGTTTTCAACGACGAGGAGACCGGCGAAACACACGCACGCACGCGGAAGAACGCAAACAAGGGAAAGAAGAAACAAGACAGAAGACGGCAACGGTGCCACGACCGCCCTGTCGTTTCTTTTTTTTTTGTTTGTCGTTTGATTTCGCCCCTCCTTCTTTGCGTGTGTGTTTGTGCGTGCGTTTGTTTCCGCCTCCTTGTGGCTGTTGTCTTGCCTTTCGTCCCCTTCCCCCGTATTTTGCCTGTATCTGACGTCTCTCTCCCTCTCTCTTTTCTTACCTTTGACTTCGTTTCATTCATCCTACTGCTACATCGCCATTGTTTTCGCCCCTCCCCGTTTTTTTTTTCGTGGTTCGTCCTCGTGCGCGCGCTCTCTCGTTTAGCTCCCTCGTTGGCATTGGCCCTTGGTGTACCACCTTCTTCCTCTTTTCCGGCTACGCACTCTCGTCACCTCCCAAAGATTTTGCCCTCTCTCTCCCCGCAAGCGATACACGTTTACAAGGCCGCTGTGCTATTAGCCACCTGTGTGCGCTACCATCCCCATCCCTCCCTGTCATTGAGTGACGTGTGCGTGCACGCGCCTCTCGTTCTCTTTCGTAGGTCGAGAACAAAGGTGCACCAACACCCAAACCCAAGCTCACGCAGGCAAGGGGCCTGCATCACCCCCTTCTCGTCTCACGTGTGAGCAGCGGATCAACTCCCCTGCTCTCCCTATTTTCTGTCGTTTGCCTTTGGCGGGTGCCGTTGTTCGTTTTTCGTATCCATTACTTGACTCACGTGCGTACGTGCCGAGCCCCCCTCCCCCTTCCTTTATCCTTCTCACTGTTTTTGTTGTTCTTGTGGCGTTGGGTCGTGTAGCAACGATACCCGGCTCTCCATCCACAACCCAACACACACGGGAGGCATATCTGTACCTCCGTCCCTGCCTCGCTCATCTCAGAAGCTTTTCTCTCCGGACCGCTGTCACTTCTGAAGCGAACAAACGCATTGCTTCCCATTGGCCTGAGGCTACCTGTGCGCGTGTCGTGAGACTTTCTCACTTCATCGTCGGAGCTTGCACCGCACAGCAACATTGCAAAAATCGCGTGTGATCCTCCGTGCAGAGGTTGATTCGGCGTGCGCTCGTGAGGACGCGTCTCTCTGTCTCTGTCTTTCACTTTCGATCCCCCGTTGTCCCCGTTCTCCCCTTGCACACACACGCACGCACGCACGCCGCAGCCGAACAACGCCCCCCCCCCCCGATTCTGTCTTTTCAGTGTTGCTGTTGTGCTGCTGTTTTGTTCTCTCCTTTTCTTGTACCGCCGCTGTATCTCATCTTGGGGCGAAGACGAAGGACGCCCGACTGTTAGCTTCGTAGTGTCTCTCTCTCTCTATCTCTCTGTGTTCTCTGTTTGTGCCATTCCTTGACTTTCTCGGTGTCTCGGCGCCTCCCTTTTTCGTTTCTTTCTTCACCTTCTTTTCTCTGTCTCCTTGTGTTTGCCTGACTCCGTAGTTCTGTGTCTGCCGCATCACGTAGAGCACGGGCCTCACCACCCCCCTCCTCAGTGTTGCGTCTTCGGTTGCTCTCCTCCTCCTCCTTGAACACTGTCCTGCTTCTCTTGTGTCGTTGTCCCTTTCTTTTTCTTTCTTTTTTTTCGCTTTGGTTGCATCACGAGCTTCGTCGCTGGTGCCAAGTCCTTCACCATACCCTTCTCTTTCGCCTCTCCATCGCCGAGAGCTGCCGGCTCTGCCACTTCGTGTCGTTGCTGTGTGTTGGTGCGTCACAAGGAGGCTCTCGTTCGCGTTTCTCTCTCTCTCTCTCTTCCCCCCCTCTGTCTGTCTGTCTGTCTGCCTTGCCTTACATTTTGTTTGTTTTTTGCTTTTGAAGAGGTCCACACCGTGTCTGTCCTCGATCCGGGTTTCACCACCTTTCTGTCAACGCTTCATTTTGTGTCTGGTCGTGTGTATGTTTTCCCTCCGCAGTGGTGGTGGTGCGAACGGCGGCTTTGTTTGAATTTCCCCTGTACGTTGCAGGCCTCTGCCCTCCCTCTCCCTTCCCGTCTTCTCTTGCTGGTCGTACCCCCACGCCCTTCTCTTTATATTTCTCCCTCGACATATCGGGTGCGGATCTTGTCTGTGCCTTCTCGGCTTCTTCTGTGTCTCTGCGCTTTGGTCGCCGAGCTTGACGTGTGTAGTGTTGTTGGTGTCGGGGTCTGCGCGTGCGCTACTTCTACGCACGTTGCGGTGCTGGTTCTGTTGCCCAAGCATCCTGCGAGTCTTGTCTCTCTCTCTCTCTGTCCGGTTGTCTTCCCCGTGTGGCGCAACCGCCAACGTCGGACGTGGCGCACAGCGCAGGAGAGTGCTGAGCGCGCAGTGGCGGAGCGCATCACGAGCAAACCGCACCCAACGTAACAAGGCCAAGGAAAACACCAGGAAACGAGCGCCCAGCAACGTATACACGCGCAGAAGACGGCGTCACCGCGTGGGGGCCGCCCCTCTCCCTGTCTCTCTCTCTCTCTCTCTTTCTTTTTTGTTTAGTGTGACGGTGGAGGTGTGCACTGCTGATTTTTTTATCTTCGTACACAGCGGCTGTACTTCTTCGCGGAGGCAAGCAAGACACACGACAAAAACGTCTCCTTCTCGCACACGCTTCCCCCTTCCTTGTACAGTGTAGTATATATATATATGGTGTGTGCGTGTATATCGTGTATGTATATACGTATCTATCTCTCTCTCTATCTCTATACTATACATATCTGTATACATACATTGGCGTTTTCCTCTACGGCGAACACCGCCACAGGGCGCGCGCGCACACACACACACATACACATACAGAACATAGACAACGTTTTCACGACACGCGAACCGCATGCGAACAGCTCAGGAGGAGAAAACAGAGAAGGCTACAATACTAACACGATAAACGTCAATAGGGAAGAGAAGAAGATAGTGACTACACACGAACCTACAGATAAGAAGTGCTCGGGTCCACGCGTACACCCGGATACGAACACGCGTATGCATCTACACCGGTGCAACAGAGACACTCCATAAAACAACAACGGAGGTGATACACAAAAATAAGAAGAGACAGACACGCTAGCCATACAGACAAGCGTGCTCACTGCCCCTCCTGCACGCGTCCCCCCATACCTACCCCCGATATTCTAGTGCAACGGCAGGGGCAAAACGTACCACACACCCGCTCCCTTCTCCCTGTTTTATTCGTGTTCCGGTGTTCCACCTCTTCACGCCGCTCTTTTTTGTTGTCGTTTTCTCTCGTGCATCACACGATACTGGTTTCGGTACAGTTGCAGCTTCTCGCCCTCCTCACAGGCCTCTTCCACTCTTCATCTTTTGCCGTCTCTCTTCCCTCCCCTCCCCTTTCCTTTCTTTTCTGTTTTTGATACTGTCTTGTGCCGCCGCTCCTTTCTGCCGCGGCCGTTGTTCTCGTCGTTGGCTTCCGCTGCTGCTGTTAACAGTCCTCTAAGCTTCTCCTCATTTTTATTTCCTTTTCTTTTTTGGGCTTGTTGTTTGTGGTGCCGCCTCGATCGTTTTCTTGGTGTTTCCCTATCTCGCCTCACCTCACCTGTCTGTGTTGTGCTCTTTCCATTGTGGTCTGCTGTCTGCGCACGTGACTTCCTCATCTCTTCTTCCGTTTCACGTGTGTGCTCCCCTATTTGTTTCACCGTGTGCTGCCGGCTGGAGGGGCGCCGGTGCTTCTGCGGCTGCATTGTGCGAGTCTTTGGATCGCTTGCTGTTGCTCGCGCAACCCCTCCTCCCCATCCTTCCCTCTCTCTCTCTCGACGCGAATACACCGTGTTTTCCCACGAAGCGCAACTCACGCACACAAGTCGTACTCGCACGGTTGCAGAGCGACGTCAGAGAAAAGAAAACAGCAGCTTAAATCACGAACAGTGACGCTCCCTCGCTTGCGCACCCATGCTCCGTCGAGCAGATGACGGCATCAGGACCTGCGCGGGCACCTCCGCCCCATCGTCGCCGTTCTACAGAGACGAGTTGGCCTCCTGTACTGACACGGAGCACACGTTTGTGGCGGACAGCTACAGCTTGGCTAGCCCGCCGTCCCCAGCTCCGCTCGTGTACGTGTCGTTGACGCTTCCCTCGTCGGATCACCCGTCGTCGCGCCTGTCCTTGACTCCCGCGTCACCGCTACGTGCCAGCGCGGAGGGGCTTGTGCAAAGTTCGGTCAAGGGAAGCGCATCTGCGCATCCGTGTGCGTGCACTTGTGCATGTATGAATGAGATTACCGCCGGCCAACACGCTTCGCCCGCGGATTCCGGCCGCAGCATGGCGTCAAGTGAAGGGAACAGCACTTCAGCTAACCTTGACGACGTCGCAGATGAACAGCGGTGTTCCAGGTGCTTCTGTGCGTACCTGGAGCCCACAGAAATCCACGCTGTTGGCGACGACCTGTTCAGCGACACTGGCGCCAGCAGCGTCAGTGGCCGCCGTAGTCGCAGCAGTAGTGTTTGCCGGTCTACAGAGGAGCGGGGCGTCTTGTGGACACAAGTGTTCCCACTTCACATCTCCGTCTACCTCCGCGTGAGAGACGTGGTCGAGGTTTCACAGGTCTGCCGGATCGCGCATTGCGCGGTGCAGCAGACGTGGGTCTGGCGGTCGCTCGCAGAGCACCACCACTCTATCCAGCCAGCTGCGCTCGAGCGGACATTCTCGATGGCTGTTCGGCAATGGGGCGAGAAGAGGCCGACCGAGAGGCCGCAGCGCCTGTGCGCATGTAGCCCACTGCCTCTGCTGACTGGGACGAATAGCCGTGCCTCTCAGCGCAGCGTGCATTTCCGGGTCGAAACGGCTGCGCGCACAGCCGCCGGGGACGATGAGGACGCATCCATCGAGGAAGCGGAAACGTGCGAGCTCGACTCTCTCTCCAACGACGAAGACGCAGGCGAGCTTGACACAACGCAACCGCCACGGTACACGGACGCTGAGATGCCATCCTCGGCGGCGGTGGCCGCCGCAGGTGCTGCCTCCGCTCCTGCCTCGTCCACCGCTGTGGTGGAGGAAGTGGGTTCCGCTCCCCCTCGACCTGGTCGACCTGCTCTGCCGCATGGCGCCTCCTCCCGATTCCTATGGCAGGCAACCGCCGCTGCAATGCCGTCGCCGTCCAGCCCAGTGTCGTCCCCTCCGTCTGAGGATGACGAAGCCGCAGATGCCTTAGAGGCGCCCAGCGTCACACCGCTACCCCGCGAAGCCGCGGGGAGGGGCCCTGCGCCCTTGCTTCCGATGGTGAATGCAGCGGCCGCCACCGCCTGCGAGGCGGAGCAGCCTAACATGTGTGCCTCACCACACTCAGCCGTGCTGACATCTCTCACGGAAGGTCAGCGCAGCACTACTGTCGTCACCGGCAACGGCGCGGGTACCTTGTCAGACGCCAAATGGCATGCACGGCGGTGGGCCGCAGCACAGGAGTGCCTTCCACCGCCCTCACCGGCGGAGCTGAATAGCTCGGTGACGGGCGCTGGGGCAACGGCGGAGGGGGATGCGTCGTCGCGGACTTCGATCTCTGCTGGATCATTGCGCTGCCACCCCTCCTACGTGCTGGAGATGGCGACAGACGTGACAGTGGACGGGGCGGCCTCGCCCATGCCGGCGGCCGCTCTCAGCAGCGCTGCTCATGGTGGCCGGTTGTCTGAGCAGGTGCCCATACCAACGGCAGCAGTCTACTCTTTTACCTTGTGTAGGGCCACTGCTGAGCGAACGGTGCTGCACAGCGTGCCGGAGTTCCCGTGGAAGGCGTTCACGCAGTACCTGCACATCAACCGCGTCGGGCGCAGCCTCTCGCAGCTGAAGGCGCTGTCAAACATCGCGCGCGCGGAGCTGTGCAGAGGCGGTGCCTGGGACGCTGCGTATGGCGCCTTGAGTCGTGCCATTCACGTTCTCTTCCAAGCCGGCAGCTGTCGCAGTGTGGAGCACCTCACACACCTGGCCGAGACGCTGGTGCGGCGTGCGTCGCTCTGTCGCCACCGCGGCCACCTCTACGTTCTAGCCGCCTTCACCGACTTATCGGTGGCATGGATGCTTTGTCCGGACCGCACCGCCTCCTCAGATCTTGCTGAGCTGCGTGCTCGAAAGGAGCTGGCGCAGGAGTCGCCTGCAACGTGGCTGCAGCGGTGCAACGACGCAGCGCACGTCGCAACACCGGTGGCGCTGCTCGGCATTATCGCGCAGGTGCCGACGCTCTTCCCTCAGAATCGAGCCCTGTGCCTCTGCAGCGCGCTAACCTTCTACATTTATGCCAAGCGGACGCTGCGACATTCACTGACGCATCTTCTGTGCCGCGCTGCTGAGTGTATGACCCCTAGCACCGAGGAGGAGCTGCTCGTGACGGCGCTCCGCGAGGTGGCCGCCGCTCAGCTGAGCAAGGAGGTGGCGAGCGCCCAGAAGGCTTGCGCAACCGCCGACTACGCTTTCTCGCTGCTCCCCCTGCACATGCGCAGCGCAGCCGAGACGCTGGCGGCTGCGTGGGTGCGGGACTGCTTCCCTCCTGACGGGCCAGCGTCCACCGCAACCATTACGGGCTGGGCAGACGTGGCCCCCGAGTCTCTTGCGTACATCCGCGCCACGCCGTTGGAGGCGCGCTGGCTGGCTTGGCTGGTCTGTGAGGTGCGGTGGTTTGCCTACGAAGAGCTGATGGGTCCACTGCCGTACCAGACGGCACTGCTGAGCATCGTGTTCGGCCCTACCACGAGCAGTCGCGCTGACGGGCTCGTGCGGCTGTCGATGCAGTACGCGAACGCTGATGTGCGCAGTGAGGACTTGCGGCCGGCCCTGCCGCACGGAACGAGCCGAGGCCACCTTGCCCAGAACCTTCTGGAGAGCGCTCTTCAGTTACGTCCGCTGCATCCCACGGCCGCCCTGCTGCTTGCGCGCATGCACGCGCGCGACGCGGAGGGCTTGGGCAGGGCGAATGCGGTGCTGACCGACAGTATTCACGCGTGGGCACAGCGCTTTAGCATGCTGGCGTTGCGCGGCTCAGCAGAGGTGAAGCTCGGCGTTGCACCAGAGGACCAGCAGGCACCACCTGTGCGTGAGAGCACTACCGCGCTTGCGTATCTGCACCGGCGCGATCGTCGCCCGGAACTCTGCTTCATCCCGTCGGAGCTGCTCGTGGAGCGCAGCCGGTGCCTGCATACCATCGCTGACATAGCGGAGGCGACGGAGCAGCACCCGACCCTGTCCTACCCTTACCAGATGCGTGCCGCCATGGCCATGGACCGCGGCTACCACCTTGGTGCCGTCATGGAGCTGAACTGCATCATGATGCTCACCATGGACCCGAACGACATCGCGCTGCGGGTGCGATTCCTGCAAGACGCCATCGCCATGGCGTCCAGCTCGACCGAGGCGGACGCATCAGCGACGGCGGCTGAGGGAATATCAGATCTCGCTTCTGCAGGGATCGCCGCGGCTTCCGGTGGCAACGGCAACAGCGATGGGGACCTGGCGCTGCCGTCGCTCCAGCTCGTGCCGCTCTACTGTGCGTGGGCGGCGAAGATGTCGGGCCTTCTCACCTTGCTGCGCCCTCCAATGTCGACGAGCCCTGGCAGCCAGCAGCTACGCTCCCGATTCCCAGGTCGAGAGTGGCTGCCAGCTCCGAGCGGCGCAGGATCCTCCATGTCGTCGGAGGGACACGTCTCGCGTATCGCGAGCATGGCGTTTAGCGACGGCGACGACGAAGCGACATTGATGGGCGCGGCGACTGATGAATTCGACGCCGGACATGTGCGCGCCTTTCTCGAAGATTTGCTTTCACCGACTGCTGCCCCTCTGGCTTTTACGGCTGTCAGCAGTGGCGCTCACACACCTGCGTACACTCGTTGAGCGGTGTCGTGTGTGAGTGTGTCCGCCTGTGCCTGCACGCGAGCACGACTCTTCTCGCTGCATCGGTGCTGCTCTTTGTTTCTCTCTCTCGCGCGCACCCTCAACACATACATGCACCCACTCACGCAGTGCTTTGCGATGGAATGGCGAAGCCAAGTGGTATAGGGGGTGGGCCGAAAGGTGGTGAAGCGGCGTGTCGGTCTTGGAAGTAACGTGCGAGGAGCCGAGCTGATGGACAGATCTCGGAGGTTGGGCCGTATGACAGCTGTCTCGTCGGACTCCTCGCTTTCTCCATGTGCTCTCTCGCCGGAGTGTGCATGTGTACCGGTGCGTCGTGCCACATTCGTGTCGTGGTCTATCATCCTCGTTTCTCTGTGTTCCTCTCGCCTCTCTTCATTCGGCGCAACCGCGCCCAACGCGTAAGCACGTTGAAAAGGTGTGCTCTGACTACGGGGAGAGCCACTCCGGACGATGCTTAGTGCTCATGTAGCTCGCCTCGCACCCACGCAGCCCGTTTTTATATTCCGCCGGTCGCGGTGGGGGTGGGCACGCGCAGAGCACCTGCGCTTCTGTACGGGTATTGCTTTCGGTGTTCACCTTGCTGGCTGCCTTTCCTGATGATGATGATGATGGGTGGGTGGTTTTGTGTTTTTCCCTTTGCGTTGCTCGGTGTATGAGCTTCTCATTTTTGCCGTGTAGTGATCGTTACTTCGCTCCGTGCCCTTCCCTCCTCCCCCTCCCAAGCCGAACGCTGTCATCCATGCCGCGTGTCTTTGGCGGTGTTGTCGTTATGGTTCCTATTCCGATCTCATGCCGCTGCTTGCTTCTTCTTGTTTCCCTCCCTCTCTCCCTCTCTCTCTCGTGCTCATGCACTCACTCGCTGCCTTGCTGGTTTCATTTTTCTTTGCTGCTGTACTCCTCTTGTATGTGTGTGTGTGTGTGGGCTCTCAAAACGTTCGCGTATCCGTGGTCGATGGCGGCTGCGGGCGCTGCCGCCCTTTCGAAGACGGGAATTTCGCTTCGTGTGTTTCTTTATTTTTCTGTTGTGTCGCTCGCCTGCTTGTTACTTCTTTCCCTTCTTTTTTGTTCTCGCACGCTTGCGCTTCTGCACGCAGCCATTTAAGGAGGCACTGACTGTGACTGTGAGAGGCAGTCCCAACGCGAGGGGCTGCATCACCACCTCCTCGACCTTGCGGTCCTTCTCTTCCCGTCACTCTGTGCCGTGTCAAGAAACGTTACCCGTGCATACGCACACGGGCGATAGACCTCCACCCGCGAAAAAGCGACCCGATCCCAGCGTCTGTGGGCGTGGATGGAGGGGCGCCATGCACTTGCGTCTGTCGTCGCGGGCGTGTGCGCATGGTTCTGTGCGGCTGCATACGCGCGTGTACATGGGCGCTTATTCCTTTCCTTCTTCGCCTTGCCCTCACCCCCTTGTTTTGTTTTCTTTGGTTTTGTGATTGGAGTCTCTCTTTCTTTCTCTTCCTTTTCGTTTCCCGGTTCGGTTCTCTCGTCTTTGTTTTACTCCATTTCCTTCCCTGGCCCTGCGCACACCACCTCGCTCGCTGCGTGTTTCTGTGGACGCGTGCGCCCGCCTCTTCCCTGCTGCCTCTTCTCCCCGTACTTTCTCGTTTCGCTTGCTTGTGTCCTCTTGAGTGACGCGCCGTGTCCGCTCTGTTGTCTCTGCTGTTCGCCGTTCAGTTCTTTCAGTATTTGTGTTGTGGTGCTTCAGCGTTCGCTGCGCACTCTTTTCCGCTTGGCACATGCAGCACGTCTGCTGCCGCCGCTGTTCCTGCCGCCATACCAGTACGCTCACGCTTAGCCTCTCTCGCCCTTCTTTCCTTGTCGTTGCGCACGCGCACGTGCACACACGTATACGTAGACATACACATACACATACACATACACATACACATACACACACACACGCACACGCACACGTACTGATCACCCCATAGGCGACACATTTTTTTTTCCGTTGTCTGTGTGTGTGTGTGTGTGGGTGGGTGTCTCCGTGTATGTGCATGCACGTGCCGCAGTTGGAGGTGCTTGCTCGCTCCTGTATGCACGTGTGGTCGATCTTGTCCCCTTTCGCCTTATTTCTTCTCGAAGGCCTCTTCACGGACGTCACAGTCGAAGAGCGTCAAGAAGGAAGGGGGAGGACCGGACACGAGGAGGGTCTAGTGCGAAGAACACGCACCCCATTGAGCCTCGGCAATTTCTGTTCGTGCGCAATCTCCCATTCTGCAATCTTCCCTTTTCTTCCTTGTGAGGTTGTGTGCCGGCGCGAGGGCCCGGCGTGTCTGCTTGGCATTTTCAAAGCATCTTTTGAGCGATTCCTTCATCATCTTTCCGCGCCGTTCGTTTTTTGTTCTCTTTCGGCTCGTTAGTCTCTGGGGTTTTTTTTTCGTCATTTTTTCCATTGAACCTCGAATCACTTCATTTCAGCCAAGCAAGAGACGCGTCTCTCTCGTTTCCTCCGCTTCTCTGCCGTTCTTCTCCCTCCTCCGTTCGACTCGCGACGCGTTGTGCACACGATGCGCTGTCGCCATAGCGGCGCGGATGGAGGCGGAAGATTACGAGGATTACTCAAAATAAGAGAAAATGAGGCATGCAGTTGTGGAGGGAGAGGGGGGGGGGCAGCGATAAATGAGTGGAGAAGTGCGGACGGAGGACATAGCAGAGGAGAGGTGAGAGAGAGGGAGCAGCTTCGCCACCCACCCACACAAACACAGCTGCGCACATTCAACGGTACTGATGATGATGCCTGACTGTGTGTCTGTCCGTCTCTCTCCTTTTCTGCGAGTTTACCTCTCGCATACGCTCCGACGAAATTGAAAAGAGGAAGGCGACGCCCACGGCGGTTTCGTGGTCGCACCTCTCTCTCGCGGGTGTCTCCGCCACCTCTCTGTTCTCTCTCCCTCTCCTACACGGCGTCTCTGTAGGTTTGGTGTTTGTTTTGCCGACATGCCTGTAATGCTTTACCTTTTCTCCTGTACGGCGTCCTTTCGTTCTTGCCGCCCGTCTCTGACGGGGTCTCGGATTCAGCTAGCCCTCATCTTTTCCGCTTCTTCTGTACGCTGCACATCACGGTGTCACCTTCCTATCTGTCCTTGCGTTTTCGCTCCCTTCGGCATCTTCGCCATAGCTTTGTTTGCCACGCACGGACACCGAAAACACAAGTGTGTCTTCGTCTCGAGCGTGAGCAGCGTGTGGGCTTCTCGCGCGCGGTAAGTCTATGTGTCTGTGCACCGCAGAGGAGTGGTGGAGTCCATGCGTCTGTACGGTGGTGGTGGTGGGGGCCCCGCCAAGGAAAATAGAATAATGACGACCACCTTAAGGAAACATGAAAGGACGAAACGAAAAAAACGAAGGATGTAAGAAGGGGCACAGCAACAGCTGTCCAACCGGCACGCATGCGCGGTGCTGGCTCGTACATGTGCACGCGCTCGCCTTTCATGCCAGTGGTGCTTGGACCGCCACCGTTCGCTATCTCCCTCTCCGCATGCGTCACGCTTCCTCGTTCGATGTGTGAGGCTGCGTGTGATGTGGCGCAGCACCGAGTGCTTGCACACAAGAAAAAAGAAGCACGATGGGCAACTCCCCCTCCCTCTTCCCTGATATCTAGCTCTCCCCCTCTCTCCTCCTGCTCTGCCACTTGGACTCGGGCAAACACAGACTCGGAAAAGCAAAACAAGCACCTGCGCATAGACGCACCCCATCCCTGTACACCACAGGTCACCCTCCCGCGTAGACGCGCCGGGAGAGAGAGACGCGGATCTGTATTGCTGCATTGGGTACTGCTGCCGTTAGTCTGCGTGTGCGTGCGTGCGTGCAAGACGTACGTGCAGGACGGGGCTTCGCATCCGTAGCCTTCCCCAGGGACGGTGCGCGAGGGCCCTCCTCCCTCCCGCTCACTTCTGCATTCTCGTTTTTTGCGTTGTGTTTTCTTGCGTTTTTCGTTTTCTTGCTGTTCCTTCCCCCTTCCCCTGTCGCGTCCCCGTGTGTGGTTTTAGAATCAAGGTAGTGTAGGCATCTTCTTTATTGCTTTGTTCTGTCCATCTCTCCCCCCTCTTTAGTGTAGGTACGCCCCTCCCTCTTCCCTCTCTTGTGTGTGCTTGTCACGCTTTATTATCATCTTCCCTCCTCCTGCTGTTTTTTCCTGCAGCACTGTTGTGTTTCGCGTCTCCGCCATCTCCGTTCTTTCGTCTTCAATACAGTGCTCAGGCAAGTGTGCACGCCGCTGTCGATGCGCGTGTTTTCCTCCGCCTTGTCGCACTTCCTGTCTGTCTGCCCGCCTTTCCCCCCCCCCTCCCCCCCCATCTCTTCCTCTCTCCTCAGCTGCCTCGGTTTCTTTAGGGACGACTAGTACCACCGCTACCACTAGTAATATTGCTGGCACTCCTTCGCTCATTCTCTTTTTCCCCGTGGACACGGCTGACTTTTTCGCTTCAGCGTGCACGCTGTGTGTTTTACAGGTTGAACGACCACAGTTGGCTGCTGCATCTCTTCTCGGCCCCGAACGCTTCTTGGTTGCTCTTGCCCCTCTCTCTCTCTCTCGCTGTGTGTGTGTGTGTGTGTGCGTGTGTGCGCGCTTCCTCGGTGGGGCTCCGTTCCGTACTTCCGTTTTTGTCGTATCCGAGTAGCACGCGTAGGCAGTCCGCCGTCCACGTCTACGTCACCGAGCTGGGAAGGAGAGAGTCAAGGCTTTTGCATCGGCCCAAGCGCGAGTGCGGGGACATCGACCTCCGGACTCGGACCCCGCTATACCCTATGGGAGGCGCACACATAGGCCGCGCTTATCTACAGTTTGGGAGGGGGCGCTAGACACAGGCAACACCTCTGCGTCAAGGCAATAAGTAAGTGGAAGTATCGGGCTAGACCGACGGAGCACCCATCAGAAAAGCTGGAAGGCACCGATCCAATCTATCGATTCTGTGCGCCAACAACACACGCTTGTGTGTGTGTGTGTGTGTGTGTGTGTGTGTCTTTGTTGCCGCCTACGGGTAGTCGTATTAGCGAACAAGCTAGGCTATACGCATCTCTCTTGCTTCACCTCTTTTTTTCCTTCAGAGCCCCTCGCACGGCAGAGCCGCCGCCCCATCACTCGCTCGCTCTCTATCCTCTCCGAGGCAGCGGCAACGCGAAAGTGTGCTCGGCGTGCATACCGCAACGCCAACGAGTGCGATCGCGTCGAGAGGAAAGTCGAGACCTCCTCACCTCCCCCCTCCCCCCGCAAGCGGACAGCTCAGGGGCAGGCAACACAGAAGCTGCTCCGATTCATCGCTGTGCGAGGCAAGAGAAAAGACTCCCGCGCACACACGCGCAACAACGAAGAAGAAAAAAAGGTGAAAGGGAACGGAATACTACAACTGTATATTTGGAAACACGCATACCTCTCCGTCTCTCCCTCCGTCGGTCTGCGTGTGTGTATGGGTGCCGGTGTGTCGCAGCGGCTGCGTCGGTTGTGCTTTTTTTTTGGTCGGTTTCTAGTGTGAGCGGTTGTGTGCCGCCCGTCTTGTGCACGTGCTGGTGCGGAGAGGACGCGACCCACTGTTTTGTTTTCGTGTTGCGCCTCTTGTGCATGGTGTGCGTGTGTGTCTCTCTCTGTGCGACATTGTCGGCGTAGAGAAAAACCTCCTTCTGCCTTTTCGTCTGAGCCATGTTCTCGAGAGGCGTGAACGAGGATGTGCTCAAGTCCGAGGGGCACAACGTGCCGAGGCCGATGACGGAGGTAGAGCAGGCCAACGCGGAGCCGTACAAGATGCGATTCTGGTACAACTTCGTGGACCCGCAGCATAAGAACCACAAGCGGCCTCTGGTGGATGTGTCGTCGCCGTTCAACGCGCTCGATGAGACGCACCAGGCCCGCCGCTATGGTGTGCAGAAGGTAGCTGTGGGCTTCTTATCGCTCAACGAGTTTATTGGCACTCATGAGGAGGTGCCCTACACAGAGAGCCACCACACCAGCGAAATCTTCCGGCTTTGGATGGTGGGGCTGAATGTGTGGTACATGAACTACTTCATAGCACGTGCGCAGGTGTCTGGCAACGCAACCGGCAACCCGCGCACCAAATTTGCCTGGACGATAGCGATGATGTTAGGCATGATCCGCGTGAACATTGCCGGCCTCATCGGTGTTGGCGGCTACTTCTACTCTTACGAGTACCTCTACACCCACGGCCCGAAGCCGTTCCGCATCCGCGACCCGACTCCCAACGGGTGGAAGCGAGCCTGGGATGACGGTCAGGAGTGCTACTTGCCGCGCGCAGCTGCGAGCGTGTTCCCGGCGCTCGGGTACGCCTTCTTCATGGGTCGCTGGAAGAAGTCTGGGTTCTGGTTCACGATCACGCTCTGCGCCGGTATCTATTACGAGTATGCCCGCCGCAATATTCTGTCAGGCTCTCGGCTCTTCTACAGCTACCTGGCCAACCAGGACTCCCAGCGTCAGGCAGCCTGGGGCTCGCTGGCGCCGAACTTGAAGCACCTCGTGGACCCGGACACAAACCGCAACGAGAGTGTCGCGCAGTTCAAGTACTTTCGCATCACCTCTGGCACCCTGCAGGACACGGTCTGGAGCAACTGCACGCACGAGACCCAGCCCCTCGCCCGCAGCGGCATCAAGATCCCGAACCCGTACTTCAACTGGCGCAAGGCACCGCAGAATTACAATGCAAAGCCGTGGAAGGTCAAGAACGATATGTGGGAGATGCCACAGGTCCTCAACGCGCAGATGCGCAGCAGCGCGATGGATTAGATGCGGATTTTAGGCGCGCGCGCATACACACACACACACACTCACTCGCAGCTGCTGTGGAGGAAGAGGAGAAGAATCGAGTCAAAATAACGGAAGTGAAACAACCGAAGATGCTCGTGGCGATGACACCCCAGCAACGAAAACAAGTACAAGTAGAGATCACGAGTCGCCAGCGGTGCATGAAGTGCCGGCACTGCCGAGGCACCCGGCTCGACGCTCGCGAAGGGACGGAGGAGAGGATTGAAGAGTGTTGAAGGGGCGCGCGCGAGTGAACTTCCTTGTGCTTGCTTTCCTACACGCACCATAGTGTGGGCTCACGCTGGCATCACGGACTGACCGGCTCTGTCGGTGATGTAAGCGGCGTGTGCTATGCAGCTGCTGCCGTGACGCTCTTGCTGCCCTGTGAGCCGTCCTGCTTTGTCTTCTCTGCCGTGGCGGCGCCATTGGTTTGTCCTCCTCAGCTGCGCATGCTCTCTCTCGGCTGTCACTGCGCTTGGCGTGCGTGCTTGTGTGTGTGTGTGTGTGTATGCTTGTGTGTGCGTGCATAGGTGTGTGTGTGTATATATATATGTGTGCGTGTGTGTGTGTGTGTACTTTGCGACGTGAACCGATGCGATGTGGTGGGGTGCAATGAGTTTGCTCTTGGCTCTCGCCCGCGCATGTCTTCTCCTCTTCTCCTTTTTCTTTGCGGTCTCTAGGCGTTAGTGAGCAACACAAAACCGAGCGAGAGGATCCTCTCATTGTGCGGCGCTGGGAATACTGGTTTGGCCGCGTCACAGGGCGGTGCGCAGACGTGAGAAGCCTGCGTGCGTGCACGCCCTCACTTCACGCAAGCACAGAGCCACGCCGGCTGCCAATAAAGGAGTGCGGTGGTGGACTCGATGCCTAAAACGCGTCACACAAGATGGGCTTGCGGGTTTGTCTCTCTCTCTCTCTCTGCGCGCGCGCTAGTGTGCGGTTTCTCGTCCCTTCCTCATGTGCCACACCGCGCTATCCGTTTCTTTATCTCCTTTTCACCTTGGTTCGCTCACACCTCCCTCCGATGCGTCGTGAACCATGCTCTCACCGCTGTGCTCCTCCATCACCTGCTGACTCTCGAGATTCCTCCTGTGCATTCCGTCCTCACGGCACTGCCCCTCCACTCTCCTTTCACTTCCCGTTTTTGACGGTGGACGCGTTGCTGCACTGCCATATCACAGAACGGCAGCAGCGGCTGTTTTTTTTCTTGGCCACTTGTAGAGGCAGGGGTGTGTGCGGAGCCGGGGCGTGTCTCTGCTTGCCGGGTCACGTCTCTCCCTCCTCCCCGCCGACCCCCTCTTATCCGTCGGTACTTGATCCAGCGGCTACGTGTGCGGAAACGGACAAGCGCGCGGGCAGGCCGACGCATACACCGACGCTACTTCGGTACGCAGTGCGCATCATGGGCAACCGCGTCGGCGACGAGGCTCGCCAGCGCAACAGCGTCGCTGTACACAGGATCTTCGACAGAAACGCCGATCAGCGTGCCCGCACCGCAGCCCAGCTCCACCGCGACCACGGTGAGTGCGCCACCGTGCGGGCGGCGAGCGATCGCTACGACGGGTGCGAGTCTACGGGACCGTCGCTTCGTGTGTCCTCTACCTCTGCAGCAGCGCTGGTAGGCACCGTCGGCAGGGACGACAGGGGCGTACGACCGGCGTGGTGCGATCCCCGCTGTGGCAGACTTCTCTCTCGCTCCTCGCTTGATGTACCCTTGCACGTCAGCAACCAGATGAAGCCGGCCGAGCACACCGGCGCCCTGCCTCCTTCGCATCAACAGCCCCTGCTGGCCGGCACGGCGCTGGCGCAGCAGCCAACGGGTGCAGTGCCACCGGAGGACATGAATGGTGCCAGTCGCTCATGCTTCCTCTTCGAGGTCCAAAAAGCTCAGCACGCTCGCGGCATTGACACATCGCTAGCGGACGCGGCGCTGACACCCTGCGAGGCGAGGAAAGCACAGCTGAGGGCGTATCATCACCAGCAGGCCGTGCTGCGCTACGAGCGAACGATTCCACGTCGGCGTGTGGTTGATCCGTACGTGCATCTCACCGGCGCGCAGGCGGATGTGTGCTTGGTGGCGCCGAACACGTACACAGCGGATCGACTCGTAGAACGCAACGGCGGACGATGGGTGCTCGACAATCCGCACCGCCAGCAGCTTTACAAAGGTGAGCCGATCATGACGCGCATCATGCAGGGCGAGTTCTACAGCGAGGGCGCGGCGCGCCGCGCTGCAGGAGTGCCGCGCCATTGCGTGTTGGCAAAAAACCGCCGCGATGTGCGTGTGGCGAGTGAGATAAACCGGGCAGAACGGCAGCGGCGTCAGTCACCCTCGCGCCACTGCGTCTGCTCCAAGTAGTGCCGAAGGAACGCGGACGGGTGTGCGAGTGCGCGTGCTTGGGCGTCGTTAACGCGGGTCTGTGCAGGGAACACTCGAGCTTTTGTATGCGCATGTGCGCGGCACACAATAGAAGTGCGCACGTACTAGATTGGTGCCTCCCCACTGACTTCCGAGGGAATGTGTGTGGCAGGTTACAGCACCTTGGAAGATATAGACGTAAAACGCACGTGATACATCACGTGTCTTGCTTTTTCTTTTGCGATATTATGTGCCTCGCGTTTGTTCGCACCACAACTTCCTTTTTTGCGCCTCTTTGTTGTGAGCACGTGCATGCCTGTGTGTATAGTGTGTGTGTTTGTATAGTGTGTGTGTGTGTGTGTCTGCCTTTGCTTGCTTATGTTGTGTTCTGCACCCTTTCCCTCCCTACCCCAGATGAAGCGTACCCGCAACTCATGATCGAAACGCAAGACGCGCACTCAAGTGCGATGTGCGCCTGCGCGTTCGACTGAGCAGAAGAGCATCTGGTGAGACGGGGAGAAACTGCGATGAAACGCTGATCGTGGCGGTAGTGCTGCCCTGCTGATGCTTAAGACTATCCCGCGTGCATGCCTCTTTCTGTAGTGACCATGGTCGTCAACCACAAACATACGCGCTCTTGCGCAGCCTTGTCGTACCTGCGCAGCCACGCATGAATCCTCTTGTCTTCTTAATCTCTAACTGTGCCTCAACTTTTTTTTCCCGCGTCCTTTGTGCGCTGATTTGCCCATCGCGGGCACTGCGGCACCCACCCACTCACGCAAGCTCCACACAAGCATCGTAGTGAGGTTCCACTTTGCACTCACACGCGCACCAGTAGCCATACACTAGCTCACTCGCTCAACCACACTCGCGGATCGTGTTTCTGCTCCTGCTCGCAGGCAGAGCGACGCACACGAGCCAGAAGAAGTCCAGCAACACCCCTCCCCTCCCTTTCCTTGCATACCCCTCTGCCGCTGTGCTGCCCCCGACACATCGGTGGACACCGTCACGGCTCTCCCTGCTCCACTTAGAAGTCCGCCGCCTTTAGTCCTCCATCTCTGCGAAGCGTGTTTCTCTTCTCTTGCCGCGTTGCTCTTTTTTTTTTCTCTGCTGTCACTGTCCATCGCATCACGGAACCCCTCTCCTCCCCCCTACCCACACCCACCCACCCACACACACACACACACACACACACACATACACACTTGATTGTTTTTCCTTTGTGAAGTCTGGCAGCGTTCTCCCTTCCCACTCCCCTCTCCCTTTATCTGGTGTGTGTGTGTGTGTGTGTGGACAGCGAATCCACACGCGGCCCCTGCTGCTGCTTAGACTGGTGAGCTCTTGCCTACTTTGGCGGTGCGCCAAAAAGCAAACTAATCTCGCACGCAACTTTCATCGAGAGGCTCAATTCGTGCAATCCTTCTCGGGCCTTGACTCTCTGCTGCTCGGCCTCCTCTCCTGTTTTCCTCGGTCTGTTGGCTTCTGTTGCCTCCTGTGCCGTGTGCCCCGCGTGTGAAATTTGCTGGAGAAGGTTGTGCGTCGCTTCGCATTGTGCTGACTGCACATTCACGATTCCCACCCGCACCCCGCCTCAACCACATCACACGCGCACACATCTCAATCATGCAGACATGCATCTCTCGTCATCACACGTCAAAGCTCACACTGGTAGGCACATATGTGGGCTCGAAAGTGGCCAAGGCCGTGCTGATGTCCGCCGCGACCGGGAAGCTGACGCCGGAGATCGTGGGCGAGGCGCTCATGTCTTCGTCGACGATTCGCGGACACGTGCAGCGAGAGGCGGTGCGGCTACTCGTCGTTCGCATCTCCATGCGCGCGCCGCAGCAGCTGCAATGGCTTCTAAACCTCATCGGCGACTGCGCCGGAAGCCTCTCTGCCACCGATGCGTTGAGCTCTCTGGCGAAGCGATCCCTCTTCTATCAAGTGACCTCGTTTGGTCTGCACGGCTCGGCCGCCTCGGCAATAACAACGGCCGCGCTACAGATCGGCATGACCACCTGCACCCTTCTCACCAGCAACGCCGCCTTATGGCGTGACCAGGATAACCGCATGTCGCTTCGACAATACCGCTACGAGCTGCTCACTTCTCTGTACACAAGCGTCGGCACCGTTGCCGGCGGCGCAGCAGGAGCGGCGGCGGGATCAATGATAATGCCAGGTATTGGGACTGCGTTTGGATCTGTGCTTTGCTCCGTTGGCGGAGGCTACGTGCCGGGTTATCTGCGAGACAAGAAGGGCCCGGACGACCGTCGCCGCCAGCAGGCGACGGCGCTTCGCCGCTTCACCCCACTGCGGATGCACGATACGCCGGACGGCGCCGTGTTCATGTCCATGGAGCAGCTCGCCGAGACGCCGCCCATCGCTCCAGCATCGGCAGCCACACAGGTGAGCGAAGCGCCAAAGACGTTGCAAGAGCTGCAGAATACCGGTGATACCGGCGCGAGAGAAGGTGGCGCGGCGAAGGCCACGAAAGTGGATTCTGAAAATGGCGACGCAGAGGTGGGCGACGAGCCGGTATGGCTAGACTTTGTCCGCACCGAGACGCCTGCTACCATCTCGCTGACGGAGTCGTCCGCGGACACTAAGGCGAGCGTTGATGGCGAGGACGGCAGCCAAGCACCGCTCATGCGCAGCTGCCTGCGGTTTAGCCCGTCGCTGGCGGTGCTTTCGAAGAAGGGGAGCTTTCACTGTGATTGTAGCAGTGGGATGCAGTCAGGCGGAACCTCGTTCCAGGAAGCCGATGCCGTCAGTGCCGACGCTGCCACGATCACCTCTCTCTCCTCCGCTCCTTCTTCGTTCTGCGACGCAGTCGATGCAGAGACCGCAACGACAGCTGCAGAGCGTTTTGAGGGCCGCGCGAAGTGCGTGACAGCATCAACAGCGGAGGAGCTCCAGCGGGAGCTGGAGAAGTGTGGCGGGGACAGCGATGTACTGTTTTTGTTTGCGTAACGTGCGCATGCGCGGGCGAGACCGACGCGGCGCGCTGAAGCAACGGGCGCTTCCTTTTGCGTACATGGCGAACCGCCATGCCTTGGTCGATGTATGTTGCAGGCTTATGTGTCGTTGATGAGTGCGACGCAGACACGCAAGGCTTGCGACCTTGCATATACGTCTCTCGTTTTCTCCTGTGAGGTTTTGCGCCTTGATTCTGTACCCGAAACGATCAGAGAGGGAGCGAGCTTACAGTGCTGGGCGGTGCTGCATCCAGCTGCTTCTTTGGCGCCCACTGTTTCATGTACCTGCGCGTGTCTGCGTGTATGTGCGTGCGTTTCTTCTCGGCTTACATCACGTTTCGTGGTACCAGTGCTGTGATAGCAGGACACATGCTTTTGTGCCTGTGCACGGTGTGGTTTACTTTCTGCTCTCTCTCTCTCTCATGTGCGTGACCTCTTTTTGCCTTTGATTTTTTCGGTCCAACCCACCGCTGTCTCCGTCTGTGTGTCCGCGCGTACTCAATGTTCCTGCTAGCCGTTGGCGTTGCCCACTGCTGTACGCGTGTCTCTCTCTCTCTCTGTGTGTGTGTGGTGGTGGTGGTGGGATAATTCGGCGTCTACGCCCGCTTTGGTTTTGGCTCTCGCCCTCGTTCTCTCTATTGGTTTTGCTTATGTTGTCTCCCGCCACCACTGCCGCCACCACTGCCGCTCACCTGCGCATCCTACTCGGATACAAATCTACGGACACATGCGCACAAGAGTCAAGCGAAAATAAAACGGCGCTTGCGTGTCCGTGCGTTCGCCTTTCTGTATATCCTTTCCATCGCTGCATGCGTGCGTGTGTGCTCGCCCCTTCCCTCTTTGCGTGCCAAGGCTATCTCGTGTTCCTTCTTGCTTACCGACACGGCGGTTGCTGTTGCCGTTTTCCTTTTTGTTGTTGTCGTGCCATCGTTTGCCGTGCCTGCATGTCTGTGTTCTCCTCCTTTCCCTGCCTCTTCTCAGGTGTTTGGTCTGTAGACTCGCTCCACGCTGATCTCCGCCGCCGCGATCGTCACCTTCGTCTCCCTTCATTATTCTTCCTGTTCCTGCTCTCCCTGCTTCTTTTCGTGTCCACTGCTCTTTCTTCGCCAGCTGCTTGTTCATACACAGTTTTACTGCCAGGGGGGGGAGAGAGATCCGCCATGGACTGCTGCACGTACTGATCTCTGCGTGAGCGTGTTCGCTTTCGCTGGTCACGTCCGACACGTGAGCAAGAGCAGGAGGAGAGGGCCAGAGTGACACAGATCCGCACACGCACACACACGCGCCATTGTCATCGAAACATCACATACAAACGAACAGAAGATGCGAAACTCGACGCGTCGATCATGCCCTCCTCGGACCCCCTCTTCGCTTCGCCGATCGTCCGGCATTAAGTGGGGATCGGGGATGGAGAAAGGTGGAGAAGGCGAAGGTGTGAGAGAGGGCTCAAGCAGCACTTTCACACGAGCCATCTTTTACGCGTGCACCCTCCTCCTCTTCCTCTTCCCTCGGCCACCCTTGCCCGTGCGCATTAGTCCACCGCTTCCTTTACTGGCACTGGTGGTGCCCTCCATTCTTCGCCAGAGAGAGTGCGTGCGTGTGTGTGTGTGTGTGTGTGTGTGTGTGTGTGTGTGTGTGTCGAAGTCCATGTGAAGCAAGGCTATCGCTCGCACTGAGAGGGTCCACGAGGAAGGCAGGGAGGAGGAGGAGGAGGCGCGTGAGAGAGGGAAGGTGCAGTGCTTCGTACTGTCGGCTTGCAACTGCCTCCTTGCTCAAGCTTTCTCCCCCCATGCTTCCCGGTCGTCGCCACACCAAGCTGCCTGCTGTGGTGCGCCATGTCTGGCATCAACACAGAAGTCTCTCGCCATTTCTCCTCTCCTCCGTGTCTTTGCTTTCACTTGCTTCACGCTTTCTACGCACAATGTTGCTCTGCACCTCGACTCGCGCGTGCCCCGCTCTCACATGCGCATGCTGTGCATCTTTGTTGATGCATGACTACACTCACTCACGGTCACGTGTAACATGATGGCACCGGTTCATGTATGCGTCTACGTGTGAACAAATCACGGTTGCCCCCCCCCCCTCTTCCCCAACACAACCCACACGCCATGGCATCGCGTGCAGGTCCTGAGCTTCTTATTTTGGCGTTGCCCAGTCCAGTCGGAGTCTCTATCGGCAGGAAAAGAAGGCACCGCACACGTCCGCGCACCTTCCCGGCTTGCGTATTGTCCGCCGCCGACGCCCGCACGCTCACATACCGCGCGACTTGCTGTTTGTATTCGTGTGCCTCCACGGCGCATCGAAAGAGAGGGGCGTGTCTGTCCGTGTGTCTCTCTGTTTCTCTTAGCATCGCACGCAAGAGAAGCGTCACCGCGGCATCCTCCCTACCGCCTCTGCATCCCTCCCCCCATCCTCGCAACTCCCGCACTGGGCAGCATCACGGCAAACTGGCACGGTCTCTCATCCACACGCAATACATTTCGCTTTCTTCTCTCACACCCCTTTTCCGCCCTTTATCTTTGGCCTGCGCTGCCGCTGTTGTCTCGCTGCACTCCCCCCCCCTCATTCCGCCCCTCTGTCAGTGCGTGCGTGTGCGTGTCGGTGCTGCCGGTGTTGCGCCTCTTCCCACGCCATTGTCGCTGCCGTTGACTGCTGTCGAGCATTTCTCTGTGCCCTTCTTCCCCCTTCCCTCTCCCCTCTCCATTTTATCGGCTCGGGCGTGGTGGCCTTCTGCATTGCTTGTGCGCGGCCGATAACTCTCTTCGACTTTTTGGAGGGGTGGTGTTGGCGGTGGTGGTGCCTTGAGTGATGTGACGCCTGCCTTCGAGTGCTGCCGTCTCCCGCCATTGCTCTTTCCTACACCGACACACGCATACGTGAATCTTTTACTTACGAGCGCTTCCAGGCAGGGGCACAGAATAGCGAGCGGCACATCCGCAGCGGAGGTACCGTATCCCTCTCTTTCTCCCGCAGCACCGCCACACCTCGTCGCTAAGAACACCTTTTCGTGAAGCGAGGGCGTGTGCACTGAAGGGAATTTCGAGACCATCAAGGACGGCGCACGTGTACGGCAAGCACAGCAGCATACCCCCACCCCCGATATATCTAATATATATATATATATATTAGACGTGCGCATAGAGCGAGGGCGAGAGAGTGAGATTGGCGCAACGCGCGTTCAGTTTGCAGCTGTGGACCCATCAGGGGCGGCGCTATCGCTCGAACGCGCTGGCCACGCCCACACCGACGTACGCCCCACCGTGTCCTTGTGTATCCTTCTTGTTCTGCTCTTTGTCCGTCTTCTCCACTGCGTGCTCCGTGTTTTTTCTTGTGTTGCGTTCGCCTGATCGCCGCGCTCCCGCTACACCGTCCTCCTCTCCACCGTATCACTCCCTCTTTTCTTTGCTCCGTGGTGCGTGTGCGTGTGCGTGCTCGTCATCGCTGCCTTCTCTCTCTCTCTCTGCCCGCGGCTGCTGTTCTTTCTTCCCTCCTTTTTCGTCTTGCCTTCGACTCCTCTCCTGTGTGCGTGCCTGGGTGCGGGTGTTGGTTCTGGCGCTGCTAAAACGAGTAAAGGCTGGTCTCCGTCTACACGCCACCCTCACCCACTACCCACTCCTCCATCTTATCCTTATCCTGTCTGCCTGCTGCACACGCAAGTGCTGTAGAGGAGGGAGGTCTGCAGCTTCACATCTCCCCCACCCCTCTACACGCATACGCGTGTTTCTAGATGTGCGTGCTGCGTGCCTCTTTCTTTTGATAGTTCGCACCGTTGTGCCTCTGCTTCGCTTCTTTCTTCCCATTGTGACTGCTCCGTAGCCAGCGTGCACACACACACACACACGCACACGGAGGTAGACACAGGAAAACGTTCCTGCTCCTCACCTCTGCACGAGCCACCACAGCGACCTCTTACCGCAAGCTTGTCTCGGAGAGGTGCGACCCCTTCTTGCCACACGGGCCAGGCTGCTTCAGCATGGCGATCCCGCCTCTGCGGGCGTCGGATCTGTCCTCGCCCAGCCCAAGCATCGCACCGCAGCGGGAGCGGACGCGCAGCGTGGGGACCCGGCTCAGAACCTCGATCACTCGCGATGACGCTGAAAGGGTGCTGCCAGCATCCTCCTCACAAGTGGAGACGCTGGCGCGCGATGCAACGACGACGTGCGAACAACAGCTAATGCAAGAGGAGGAGCTGTGTGGTCCCTCGTATCGCGAGGTCGAAGGCCGACGTCCCTCAAGAGCTCTAAGCCCCAGCGGTGCCGGCGACACAAGCGGCGTCGAGGACGGAGGCCGCGCCCGTGGCAGGGAGTACGTGGAGGACAGCGACGACGAAGATGTGTACAACTCGCACGTTGCACGACGAATCCGTGCCTTTCTCGATAGCATTAAGGCGGAGGACTTTACGCGCAATCCGTCGCCGGTAGACGTGACAGGCATGGCGGCTAACGGTGAGGGTATAGACGAGGAGGCGCTGCGCCAGCAGTGGCTAGAACGGGCGACAGTCGATGAGGCTCGTAGCATCGCAGCGGAGGCGCAGCGCGAGCTCCTGATTGTTCTCCACGACGCCATCACGCTGGAGACGGACTTGGCAGAGATGAGCGAGGATGCTGCCGTGCTCGAGCGTGCCGTCAATCATCGGGAAGAGACCGTCGAGATGCTGAAGATGCAGCTCAGCATAGCTGATGAGTACAACGAGGAACTGCACGGCGCCAAGAAGGAGGCGCTGCGCAAGCTCAGTGATGCTAAGACAGAGATCGCGCTGCTCAGCCAGCGCAATGCGACGCTGTCGAAGCAACTGCACGAAAAGGAGAAGGCGCTGCAGCTGAGTCTTGCGAGGAGTGCCAGTGCCTCGGCGCGCACGTCGCCGCCGGCGGCGGAGCGCAGGGATGAGGGCACCATCACAACCGCGGAGCTGCAGTCGGCGTTGATAGCGGCCACGGCCAGTACCGGGCTGCCCAACAACGGCAGCCTATCCACCCCGTCCTCCCCGGCGCAGCACGGTGAATGCGAGCTAAAGGGGATGCTTCGGAAGCTGCAACTTGTCTGCGACACGCTTCAGTCCACAGTAACGGCGAAGGCCGACCTAGATCAGCAGCTGCGGCAGTGGACGATGGGCGTCGGGGAGTCGCGGGCCGACGCCGCCGCATGTGGTTCTGCAAGCAGTGATGCTGGCATCTCTCAGCCGCACGGAGAGAGATGCGCCCCCACGGACGCGGAGCAGCGCCTGCTGCGGCGTCGGTGCGAAGACGTCGCTCGCTGCATCGACTCCCTCGAGAACGATATACGAATGCTGCGGGCGAAGGTTCGGGCGCAGCAGGCGTGCACCGACGCTGTGGAGGGCGGTAGCGCTGGACGCCGCAGAAGTGCAGCGGAGGCCGAGGCAGCCACCCGGCCGCAGCCAGTGGAGACGCCCGGTCCGGCTTCCGCAAGCGCCACCTTACCAGAGGGGCCAGGCGGCAGCGGTGGCTGTGCTGAGCCTGCGGACTCTAACCTAGCGTTTCTTCAGCGGCAGCTCGACCGTGCACAGGCGGACGCGCGGCGGCTCGAGAGCGAACTGCGCGCAGAGCGTGAAAAGTCGCAGCGACAGAGCGCGGCCGAGAAAAAGCTCTTGGAGAATGTTGCCTACCTCACCCGGAAACTGCGTGCCCGCGAGGCGCTGGATCGTGAGGCACGCTTGCAGCGCCGGGGCGAGAAGGGCGGTACGCATGGCGACGGCGGCGACACTGCCGATGGGCGCCGGACTTTGCTTTACCCTCACCGCTTCAGTCACGGAGACAGTGCTGGTGTGCGGCGCGGGGCGAGCACAGCCGCGGGGGACGTTTGTGGCGAAGGCGCCCCGACGTCGGCTCTGCGCCGTGTGAATCGGGAAGCCGATGCTGTCGGTATGGGTGCTGCCACGGCGGCTGCCCGGAAAGGTCGCGCGAACTCACAAGAGCTGCGCCAGCGTAGAGAGTCGGTCTTTGCGGCGCTGCGCGACGCTCAAAGGGCCAGCGATGAGCGCCGCTCCTCCCACGTTGTGAGCGACACACGGCGCAGCTCAGATGTGCAGACGTCCTTCTCCCCTATCCTACCGACTTCCTCGTCGCGCGACGCAGCGCTGAAGGCGAGCGGCAACGCAGTCAAGAGCGGCACGAGAGCTACCACACCCACCTTGACTCCGTCGCGTGGCTAGGCGGGTGTATGTCTCCGCAACTTTCGCGTTGCTTGCCGTGATCCTCGCACCCCCCTTCCGAAGCTGGTGTGACGCCTCCTGCAGTCAATCTTGTCCCCCCCGCTCGGCGAGTCGGTTGGCGGCAGTGAGCGTGGACTTGCCACGCGGTGGCCGAAGTCGCTCTCAGGCGTCGCTGGTGCGTGAAGAGGGCTTGAGCAGTACAGGGGGCGTTTAGCCACATTGGGAAGAAGGCCGACAGGGCGGACCGCCGTGGGAGGTGTTCCTGCGCTCCAATGCCTCCCTCTTGTCTGTCTTCCCCTTTTCTCTTCGTTGTCGGGTTCCGGTTGTGTCTGCCTGTTGCTCTCCTCGCTGTCCGCCTGTGCGCATGTGTGTGGGTGTGCCCCTCTTCCCCTTTCGCCCTCCGCTTGCTTCGCTGACCTTTTCTCCTTTTCCGGTGCTTCTCCGGTGGTGTCGATCATCTGCGCATCTCTGGGAAGGTTGCTGTGCTTCCTTCGACCTCTCCACGACCTCTACTTGCTTCTCCTTCTATCGTTCTCGTACAGTCACGTCCACTAGATACCTTTCATGTTGATTTGCAGTGCTTGGACTTGTGTGTGTGTGTGTCTCCCCCTTCTCGGTGAGTACGCCACGCTTCTTCCCTCTTTTGTTTTTCGCTTGCCGTGGCTTTTGTTGTTGTGCGACAACACCCGCGCCCATAAGTGCCTCCCTTCGCCCGCTTCCGCTTCGCTGTATTCGCGGCCCGCTCTCGCCCCCTCCTTTTTCCACCCCTTGCCTACCTCATCTCTCATGTGCGTGTCCGGCGCAGTAGTTATTAGGCGAGGGAGGGGGGGGGTAGAGAGGAAGGTTGTACTTTGCACCTCTTCTCTGCGTGCCTCTTCTGGTCTCGCTGCCGACCCGTGGATGCTCCGGTGTCGCACTCCGCTTTCTGGCTCGTGTTCGTGCTGAAATTTGTGGTGGGGTGCTGACGCCCGCGTCGGCACGCTCTGGGGCGACACACACACACACACGGCCTGGCGTAAGTGTGCCTCGTTGCGCGATCTGCACCATCTTGCGCGTGTAAGTCTTCAAAGGCGTTCTTTCATGCATCTTTCTCCACTCCTCTGCCCTGTGCGCACTTGGGCACAAGGGCCGCCCGCGCCCCCCTCTCTTTCTGCTCTGCTGTTGCTTCTTGCCCAGTGGGCAGAGGGTTGCCGCTGCTGCTTGCTTCTCTTCTCTTCGGTATTCTCCGCTGCCGTTGCGGCTCTCTTGTAAAGTTCAGTCATCACTTCGTTTTTCTTGCGCGCGCGTGCGTGGCAGCATGTCCGTTTCTCGTCGCTCGACACTTGTCCCGTCCCCCCTTGATGGGGAGAGGGGGAGACGGAGGACGCCTCCGTGCGCGGTATCGCAGGGCCGACGGCTGGTGTGGGGCGCTGGAGCGCCACCCCGGCGGAGATGCACCCGGTGGCGACCGGCATAGTGGGGCGGGTAGAGTTTTGAAGGCGCCGGGGCCGTGCTCTCCGATGACCGGGTCGGCGCGTTGCTGTGCCGGCGTGTGTCTACGGCTGCTCTGCACCGCGCGATGGGCCCTGCGACAGGCGAGGGGTGGAGGTGGGGAGGGGGAGCAGCGTCGCGCGGCGTTGGGCCTCCTGCCGTGCGGCAGAGAGGGCGGACGCACGAGGGAAGAGGAGAAGCAAAGAAAACCATCTGTCCGCTCAACTTTGTTCGTGTCACTTCTCTGTGTGCCAGCAACACCGCTCATGTAATGGATGGTGCTCATGGTAGTGTGTGTATGTGCGTGTGCGTTACTTCCGCTTCTTGTTTTATCTCGCCGTGATCTCTTGATACCCCTCGTGGTGATGGTGTTGGCTGTCCTCTTCCCTCGTCCTTTTCGTGGCCCTCCCTTCCCGTCCCCTGCAGCACACCCCGCTGCTGCTGTTGACCCCGGTCGCCCCTGCCCTCCGCCAGCGTGTCTTCCACGCTATCTAAAGACACAGTGCGCGAACAAGAGTAGCGCGTCCCCTTCTCACTTACGACGCGTACGAGAGATGACAGAGGAAAGCTGTTTACGGGGGACGTGCGTGGGTAGCGCATGACTTTGCTCGCTAACGTGTGCGCACACGTAGACACACACACACACACACACACACACACACACACACACACGCACACACGCATACGGCAGCTTTGGTAGTGGGCCCTTCCGCCGGCTACGGGAACTCGTCAAGGGCTTGTGTGATGTCTTTTTCACTCTTGCGGCTTGTCTGGCTTGGGGCCTCTGCGTTGGCGCGTATTCTGCCGCGACTTCTCCCTCTCCTCAACTCTGCTGCCTGATCGCTCGACACTGTTGCCATAACCACAATGAGGTGCCTGTGCGCACCAGGATCACCACAACATGCTTACGTTATCGCCTTGGTCCGCCTGTATCCCATCATCGTCTCACGCGCGCACGGTCTCTTCCGTGTCCCGACGCCCCCTTTCCACGCCTACGCGGTTGCAAGCTGCATGGTTGTTGTCGCTGTGCACAAAGCCGCTCATCCAAGTAGACTGCTCGCGAAGTGCCTTTCTCTCTCTGTGCTTGTGTGTCTACATCTGTGCGTACGCCGAAGCGGGCGCTTCACCACTTTCGTGAGGCGACTGCGTACACCGCGCATAGCCAACGAGGACAGGAGGGGAGACAGGCAAACATCACTCCTGCTTCCCATGCCAACATGAGCGCCATAGTGCCTGCTGCGCACGCGCGTGAGGACATGGGCGGCTGCGCGCCGTGCCGCGTATCCTCTTTTCACCCCTGCGAAGGGGATGGGGCGGAGGAGAAGGAGTGTAACGCGTCATCGGGCGCAGACGCCGCCGCCGCCGCCGAACCTTTGGATCCTCTTCGCTGCTTCAGCGCTTTCGATGTACTGCGCGATGTCCTTGCCGCCTGCACATGTGCGCCAGCCCTCTCTCGCTCGACAGAAAAAGGTGCTGACTCCCCCTCGCTACTCCCAGGCGCCCCTCTGCCGTCAGCGTGGAGGACGGAGCAAACGCGGGAGGCGTTGAGGACGTTGGTGGACCTTGTCGCGGCCGACGTTGGCGTTTCGAGCGCACGACACGGGCAAGGCGAAGCACCAGAGGAGGCGGAGATCGCCAGGTCGCGACTCAGTGTGGACGCACTGCTTTTGCACCTCACAACGGAGGGGCCAAATCTACGGGCAGCCCTGCGCCGTCGTCGTCGTCAACTCCTGCCGATGCCTCCGCGCGATGATGCGACAACCCAATCAGAGCGAGAGGCGTGTGATGAGGCGCACGCCGCTTGTGAAGAGGATGAGGCCTTGGCAGCTCTCACTCGCTGCGCGGCCAGCGTTGCACTGATCAATCGCGACCTAGGGAGCAGTGCGCGGAAGGGCAGGAAAGCGGTGCAGACGGCTGCTAGCTGTGTGCTACAGACGCGCACGGCTCTCTCTCTTCTTCGAACCAGCTCGCTTGTCCACCAGCCTCTGCGCGCAGGGGCTGGCCACGCGGCAGCGTCTCGATCCGCCATCGCAGCAGCTGATGTGTCCGCGTACTGGTGCTCGACCGGCTGCATGGGCCTTGATCAGGCACTAGGTGGTGGGGGCTTCCGCAGTGGTTGGGTCACCGAGGTGTACGGCGAGGCTGGGGCAGGTAAGACGCAGCTGGGGCTTCAGTGCCTCCTGCAGCAGGCTGCTACGGATGTTTGCCACGCAGCCGTAGCCCTGGCGCTAGCCAGCGGCGCAGACTTCACGTCTCTTGCTCACATGGCGACGACAACGGGAATGTGCGGCTCCAGAAGCCCTGTTGTGAAGTGCATGGAAGTTTTTGACCGCGACGCTGTCGAGGCGGCGCGCTGTGCTGTGGTGTACCTGGTTTCCGAGGACGTGCCAACCTCCCGGCTGGGGCCGCTGGCCGCCGCAGCTGTAGGGCGGGCTGTTCGCGCTGTGCGGCTTCACCCACTCGTCAATCAGCTGCCGTCTGGTGTTGTGAAGACAGTGTGGGGCTGCGTTGAGCGCACATGCACCGTGCCGACGGTGTTGTCCCGTCTGCAGATTCGCCACGTCGCATCAGTGGCGGAGGTGCTGCGGCTGTTAGAGCCTCTCCCGCATCCACAGCTTGCCCAGGTCTCAAGGACTAGCTCTCCACCCAACGTTATCCCCAACAGGGCCCAGAGACCGCGCAACAGCAACTTGGTTGAGGCCGTGCGTGTCCTGGCCGGCACTCACGGCCGTGCCGTGGTGGTGCTGGACTCCGTCGCGGCTGCAGTGGTGGCGGGGCAGTGGGACATGCAAGGTGTGGCGCAGGCCGACGCGACCGTGACAGCCCTCAGTTTGCGGCTTCGGCAAGCTGCCATGACACACAACTGGTGCATTGTCGTGACGAACCAGGTGCGCGCGATTCCAACGACTGCCCGTCAACGTCAGTGCGCGCTGGCGCCGATCAAACGTGCTCGTTCGCCCACGACCTCCTCTACGGCATCAGCACCCTCAGTGACTCGCACTGTCGTACCCGCACTTGGCTTCTCCTGGGCCTCCGCGGCACACTGTCGCGTGTTTTTGCGCAAGTCCCTTTCGCACGGTGTGCGCCAGCTTGTGCTGCGCCACGCTCCCTCGCATCCACCTGCGCAAGCGAGCTACTTGATTACAGAGCACGGCATCGAGGATGCATGAGGGAAGAAGCAGAGAGGCGGCGAGTGCGTGGCACTGAGAAGTACGGAAAGAGGCGGGAGAAGATTTTGCCTGCGCTTCACATGAGTGCTCTCTCTCTCTCTGTCTGTCTCGCCGAATGCGAGGGCGTGTACGTGTGTCTGTGCTCTGCCCTCCTCTCCACCCTGCTATGCGCTCTTCTTGCTTGCGATCTTCTTCTGTCTTTGGTGGCCTTACGGCTGCCATGGCGTTCTTGCCACATCATTCTGCACCTTTTCTCTGCCACGGGCGCCTAGGCGTGCGTGTGCGCACGTGTCTGGTTGATGATCAGCGACGGCGAGAGAATAACTTTCATAGACTTCTGCGAGAGAGAGAGAGAGGGCGGACGGGCGGGCGGGTGTGTGTGTGTGTGGCGGGGGGGGCATCCATGGGGTGTGAGGGAGAATGCGGCGCCGCTCCCGTTCGCCGCCTCCTCGTCCTTTCTATGCACTCCTGGCTCTTGTGTGCTGGTGGGAATGAAAGCCGAACAGCTTGGCTGGTAGTCGCATACCCTGCAGGGCGACACCGAGACGGCTCTTGGCGCGCTCTGGCTCAGCCTCTCCTCTTTCTGTGATGTAAGTGTCTGTGCCAGGGGGATGTGACGGGTGGGGGAGGGGGCGATGTCCGCGCTCCAGGTTATCACCTCACATTTTCGTTGCGCACACAACCTTCATCTGCCCATCGCTCTTTCTTTGCGTACGTGTCCATGCATGTCCGCTGATCTCTTCGCTCTGCGTCTCCTCACCAGCCTCGCCCGACTCTGCTATGCAACCCGCAAAACTAACCGCCGACACTGCTATTCTACCTACACCCGCACACACCACCGCTGTTGCTGCAGTCGTGGAGGTGCCATCCAGCTATTCGTCGTTCTTTGTTTCGCATGTGCATCCGCCGCGCCACAACCATCGCACTGCGTTCGTCCACCCCTCACAGCGCACTGTTCCAGTACGGTGTGCTTCTCTCATTTGTATCACCACTTTTTCCAACTCCGTCGCTGCGTCTGCATGTGTTTCTGGCGTTGCTAGCATGGCGCCTCCACGCAAGATAGACCTGTTCGTGGCGCGTGCCTACTCGCGCAAGGGTGTGCAGTCAGGGCTGTTCTTCTGGACTGTTTTGGCCCTCGTCTTCGCGGGCACGTTCGTCGTCTCCAAAATTCCGTTAGGCCTTTATACACCTACGGTTGGTTTCCAGCAGGGCAAACACCGCGAGCCCCCAAAGCAGAGTATCCCGCCCACGCCTACCACCCCAGCAGGCCGTGGGATCATTCGTGCGTACAATCAACGCATTATCGCTATCGGTGACCTCCACGGCGACATTGACCGACTCCGCAGCACCCTGCGCGCTGCGAATGTGCTGGAGAAGGACGTGGACGCCTGGCGGAAGGGGTGCACCGATGTCGTGGTGCAGCTAGGCAACGTTGTGGGCTACGGTCCCGATGCTCCGGAGATGCTGCAGCTGCTGTCGGGGCTCAAGCCTCAGGCTCTCGCCTCTGGTGGACGCCTCATCACGTTGAGCGGAAACCAGGAGCTGCTCACCCTTTCCGGGGTCTTGGAATACGTGCATCCGCGGCAGCTGAACCTGTCCGCCGGCTATGTCGGCTTACGCTACCTGTACGGCCCTGGCGGACGCTACGGGCGCATGATGGCCGAGGAAAACTTGGCCGTGGCGATCGTCTCGGACATCGTGTTTGTGCATGGCGGGCTGACCGCGGCGTACGCCCGCCGCGGTGTCAACAAGCTCAACGCCGAGTGGTATGAAGGGGCTGCCTTGATGAATCTGGCAAGGCACCCCTTTCACGATGAGGAGAGTCCGTTGTGGGACCACAGTGTCGTGCGGGCGGCTATGGGCGGCAACTGCGGCCCTCTCTCTGCGGGCATGGCGGCGCTCAAGGCAAAGGAAAACAGGGACATCAATCTCATGGTGGTGGGCCACACGACCATGCGGGACGGGAAGGTGGGCACCTGGTGTGCTGGCAAGCTCATGACCATCGACGTCGCCATGAGCCGATACGTCGAGAATGGCGGCTACGAGGCGTTCGTCAGCTTCCTACCGATGCTGAAAAAGGTGAAACGGAAGAAGCTCGTCCTAGGCACGGCAGAGCGCGTCCAAACGCACTACCCACTCGGCCCCGGCGTCCGCGCGGCGCTCCTTGCTTCGACAGAGGCTTAACGGCCATGTCCCCCTTCAACCTACTCGGCGTGTGCGTACAACAAAGGCTGTTGACGCTGGTGTGTGTGTTTATGTTTATGTGTGTGTGTGTGTGTGTGTGTGCTGTGGTCCGCTACGGACAACCGTGCGAGCTTACAGCCTATCGCCAAGGTCGAAAACGGAATCCGAACGCGAATCGGATCCATCGGATCACGCATGATTAGGATCTCGTGAACAAGGACGACGATTCCCCAGTCCGGGGGCGAGATATGGGATGCTGCACACGCGCGCGGAGCCACATGAGTGCGCAAGTGAAGGGAGCTGGAACTTTCACTCCCTTCGCGTCCCCTCTCACCCTTCTGTTTGCATACTTACGCAGGCCACACACACACGTGCAGGCGCAGTGGCGCAGCCCTGTTGCTCTCCAAACACGGTGGCCCCTCGAACACCTTGCAGACGCGAAGCACTGTGCTGCGGGAGCATCCGCTTTTTCCGACAGCAGAACTTGACGAATCGAGTTTCCAAACTGCGCGAAGAGGCAGCACTTGGCATGACCGGCGAGGCGGACCGCAAGCGCCACACGGCAAGGCTCCTCCGCACCAGGAGCACACCGCTTATGCTCGAGTGAGTGTGTGTGTGTGTGTCGCGGGGGGGGGCGAAACCTGCCCCGTTCTACGACGGTGCACACCAGTTTGCCGTTGGGCCAGAGATGGCCCCGGCCAAGACGAGCGTGTGAGGGGGGTCACAAAGCGCTTGTGCCACCGCAGGACCCTGCCGCGAAGACGACAGCGACAACAGTCAAGGTGGAGCCGCGGGGACCGCAATGGAGGGGGCAACGCCAGCAGCAACGGAAGCCTCAACGACCCCGACAGATTCATGTCGCATGAGGAGGGGGGGGGCAGGGGTTAACACGCTTACCAGAGCGGAATGCCCCAACGGCGAGGCAAGTACAGAGAGCTGAGAGGGCCCGCTCGAGAGAACGACAGCGCTTCAAAAGCGGACCGACCACATCAAGCGGAGCCGTGAGGTGGCGATATGTGCTCAGGGAAGGCGTCCAACAAAGGACCTGGATGCGACCCTTCAGCGGTGCCCCTCACAGGGGACAGCACGAACGGGCGACACCGTACCGTACCGAAGCAGGATGCGAGTCACGCCAATACAGCGATCGTTGCAGCAGCATGTGGCCGTCTGCTTTCCACTTTTTATATGCCAGTGCTGCATTGGGGGTCTGCTGATGTGGAACATGAAGGAGGGAACCTACAAGCTTGCTGTGCTCGATTCTGCACAGTATGACGCTGCACAACTCGACACGCGCCGGGGTCTGCAAACAGTGTGGCAGCGCCGTTCTATTGCCAAGGGGTACGGCGCACAAAAGCAAGCACGCGGTAGCGATGACTGTGGCTCATTCATGGTGACATTGCTCTTCTCCGATGACTACGCCTGCGCAAACGGTGGTGCACCAACAGTTCCCGGCTGCTTAACGCCGTTTCTTCATCCGGGTGACGTGGGAGGCGGATGCGGCTGGAAGCTTTGAGGGCCGTCATGCGGCCCGAATCGGAGCGGTGTGCACGCAGTGGATTCTCGAGGCGCTTGTGGAGGCGCACAATGCAGGCCGCCGGACTGCCGCTGTGCCTCGGTGTAGGCCGGGTGCACCACACCGGTGCCAAATTCACGGGGAGGGGGCCGTGTCGAGTGGATCGGGAGCGCAGGAGAGGGTCACAACACAGGTGACTGCGAAACCGCCAGAGGCTACGGTGTGGTGTGTCTGTGGCGTGCACACGGTCGCAACTCAGCATATGACAAGGACAGAGACGCAAGATGACGTCCTGAAAGCCGCGGTGACTCAACTGCAAGGCCGGAGAGCGGCGGAGGCCGCCCACGCGATTGCCGCAACGCGGCCCGGGCGGTGGAAAACCTTTCTCAATATTCTTTTTCGCTTCAGCTTTCGCCGAAGGATTGGCAGCTTTGGGCGTTGCTATGGCCGAACGGCTACACCTTGGATTCCAGGCTGGTGCTGGGGCACGCCCCGCTAAACCCCCACCACCCCCACGCACCGCCATCTTTTACGGACTTGACAGCAATTCGCTATGCAGCGGACGACGGGCAACGCACAGGCGGCCAGCCAGGTCGTTTCCTCGAGTCTCCTTGCTCACCCCGATGCTGGGAGGACCGCCGCCGAAGTGCGACACACACACACACACACACACACACACACACACACACACACAGATGGGCCCGATCGAAGTGCAGAGCCCATATGCCCCATGGGTGAGTACAACTGTAGGGGGAGGGCCGAGGTCTGGTCCCTTGCCACACGTCTGCTTACCGGGCTTCATGCAAGTCGCGGGGAGGGGGGGGAGGCAGTGAAGCGTTTTATTCTTTGGAATGCGGCGGAGTGCTGAAGAGCGCATGCGCGGCCAGCCCGGGTGCGCCGGCAGTGAGTGTGCCCCGCACTCTCTGCCTCCCTTCAGCTCTTACCTCATTACCCAGTAGCGCGGAAATCAATTTTTTCGTGCGTATCTTCTATGTCTTGTCGCGCGTGCTTAGGTTTTGTGCCATTGTTATTTCGATGTGGTCTCGCCCTTTTCCTCCTGGAAAAGGAGGTGTGTGCGCTCTGGATGGGAGAGTGCGCTGAGGATGCAGCAGCTGACATGGTGATGACGGCAGGGCGTTGGTAGTGATAGTGGTAGTGGTGGTGGTGGTGTGCGGGTGCATGTGCGTAATGGTGTTGCTTCGGACTACGCTCATTGTCGTCCCTACCCCTTCTTATCATCTGCTGCTGTGCGTCTCGCTATCTCTGCAGCCACGCGTTTGGCTTTCTCACGGCTGCCGCCCGTCTCTCTTCTCTTTTTGACGCGCCGGCTTAATATCCGAGGGATGCTTCCTCGCGATGCCGTCCGGGCGCGTAGGTCTGTGTCAGTGCTCTTGCTGTGCTCCTGTGGATGGCACGAAGCCGTCACACGACGCGCCTGCTGCCTATGCGCGTGTTGTCTTTCCTTCGCATTGCCAGCGCTTCTGATCCGCAAGGACAGCCCCACCTCTCCTTCTACCGTGGTGCCGACCTCGCTCGCTCTTCTTGCGCCACCTTTGCTGGTGCCCTGCCCCCTCTTTCCTTCGGTCATCTCGTCTAAGGAAGAATAGCCGGGATCACACGCACGCACACAGTGCGTCCACCCGAATTATGTGTGCCAGCTCGCATTTAGTTCTTCTCTGTTTAAGCCGGATTCTTGCAGCGGGCAGGTGACGGACAGTGGCAACATGGTATGCAGATGGTGTACCGCCTACTGCTGAGCTAGGGCTGTAGGTGGCCCCCATCCGTTGCCTGTGCGTGCTATGAGGGCGTCCGTCCTGGTGGTGTGCCCGGTATGCTACGCGTGATTTGCGGATTGCTCGGGGGGGTAGGGGGGCGGCGCACGCCACATTTCGCGCTATGGTTGTGCACGCAATAACGGGATCGCGCGTACCTCGCTCGCGCTGCATGGGCTCCTCAGCTGTAGGGTTTTTTTGGCTGCCTGCACGCCTTATGTCCTCGTGAGAGGACAAGCCTTCAGTTCTCTGAGCGCAGGCGCGTGCCTATCCGAGAGCCCCCTTTCGCTCGACACACCCAGTTCTGTCGTGACACATGCAGAGGGGGGCCATGCAGACATGCTCCCCCCCCCTCCCGGCAACAACGCTGTCTCGGAACAGGCTCCACGATGCAGAAAATGTGTGCACTGTGCGCACTGGCTACCTTGCATAGCTGGCATGGCGTATTGCATCCACGCAAGGCAGTCAACGGTGAACAGAGAACGAGCGGTAGACGAGAAAGTCACGAAGGGATCCACACGAATCAGTTCCCAAAGTGCATGCGCTGCGAAATGTGCGGCATCTCCTGCATCCGACCGGGACAGCTTATGCGGCACGGATGCCAGGAGCATGAGGAGAACACCGAGAGTTGCACCGTGGGGTCCTCCAGATGCGAATGTGGAGAGTCTCCGTATTATGGGATGCCACGGCTTGAGGCGATTGTGGGCGAATCACGGCACACGGGCAGGGTGTGCAGGGTCTCAGCGGGCTCTAGCATGCACCTAGACCACTCCTTGCTACCCCCGCACGCCAGGCACCCACCGCCTCTGCCCAGAAGCGCGGTACCCTGGGCCGCGGCTCGCTTTGGATCAGGTCACGCCGCTCACCCGAGTCCCCGTCCGGTGCCGATCGTGCAGCGCGTATCCGAAGAAGGGACGAGGAAGGTCAGAAGAGGCCGCTTCGATGTATGCCTCAATCCTAAGACAGACGGCTCGTCCTAGACGACGAGAGTTCGACCATGGTGCAGCAGAGGCAGACGGGCGGTGGCTATGTATGCGCATGGCTGCCAACTGGTTCGCGATGGACTGGACGTGTTGACCAAAGATGTCTCTTTAGGACCGCTGCATTGAACTAAGAAAGCAATGATAACACAAGACACGCGGTGGAAGGCGTGGAGGAACGCTGTCGGGTGGGCGGAGCTGAGGGGGTGGTGGTGGTGGGCGCGAGTGCACCCCTTCTCTCTGCATATACAGACACGCTACCCATCTTTTATCTCTGTATTTCCTTCGTCTGTCTTCCTTGATCTCTGCTAGCGCCTTCGCCGCCGCCTCAGGGAGGGGATGCGCCTGACGTGTGACCTCGAGCCTGCGTCGCATGTCAAGGAGACGCAGCCACACACACACAAAAAAAAAACGAATAGGCGTCCTTTCCTGTTTTGGCGTCTTCTCCAGGTGTGTCTTCCACCCTCGCTCTTGCTGGCATTCCACCCCGCTGGTATGGGGGTGTCTTTACTCTTATCGTGTGGCCGCTGCCGCCGTGTCGCGCTCACCACCTGTCTTCTGTGGCGTGCCCGTGCGCCTCTTTCCCGCTCCCTCATCATTGCCGCAGGTAAGGAATGCAAGCTGCCACATTTGCTCGTCCACGGTGCGCTCCATCTCGCCTGGAAGCGTCGCCATCTCCTCTTCTTCCCACCTTCTAAAAGTCGGTTGGCCTTGAGCCGCTAGCTGACCCTTGTGCTGCCGCCCGAAGTAGTGACACACGCCGAGGCGGTGGCTGAACCTTGCATCGGTCAAGCCGTTTTTGCTCCTTTTCAGCTTCGCACGGTGTGCGGAGAGTCGGAGAATCACCACCCCTTACATGTGCTGTGCTCTGCCACCGAATAATGCAGCTCAGCCAAAATGTGGCGCGGACCACAGTGCCCTCGTACTACCACATCCGCACCAACCTTCCGCAGCGCAAGCCACAGAATCAATGGGAGGGCGTATACTACTACAGCGGCATCACGAAGCGCCAACAGCACGTCGTGCTGCTGCAGCGCAAGCGTGAACGGGAGATGTACCTGCGACAGTACAACCGTCAGGTCGCCTCCCTCCGCGGACAGTACGCGGCTCATCATGAGAAGCCGCTTGCCTCGTTACCGGAGCGGCTGATGTTTGCCACTAAGCTGGCGAGCTGCGGCATGCACAACGAAGCAGCCACCTTTGTGGATGCAATGCATCACGGCAAAGAGCTACGCGCCATAGACTACGTCCACCTGATCAGCTCCCTGCGAGCCAGTGATCTTGGCACCTGCATCCTGCACAGCGAGGCGGCCTGTGACCCTGCCTTGACCTTCAAGTTCCTTGGTGACAACGCAGGCGCGGAGCGGGCGACGGAAGCGTACCGGTGGTATGACATGGCCATGTCTGCTCTAGCACATGAGTGCGGCAGCCTTCGACCCGAGTCGACCCCTGCCGCGTCTCAGCTGACCAACGCGCTCATGCGCGCCCTCATGACGTGCGGCTACGCGCACGTGAAGGCCATTCCCGACGCCGTATATGATCGCATGGGTGCCCGTGGCATTAGCCCGACGGCGTCCACCTACGATCACGTCATCTTGGCGCTGGCGCTCACAGGAAACGCCGCAGAGGCCGAAGATGTCTTTCGCTTTGTGCGCCACCGTCACGCAGAGCACGTCACCGTTCACGGCTACAACGCTCTGCTGCTCGGCAATCGCGAGGCAAGGCTCTTCGACCGCTGCGATGGCTTGTGGCAGGAGCTGGTTGACCGCCGCTGGCCGCGCGCGAATCCACTGACAGCAGAGCTGTACCTCCGCAGCGTGGTGGACCACGCCTACACCCCCACCTCCGAGGGCTTGCAGCGGTTCGGCAGCGTCCACGTGGTGGAGAAGAAGAAGGTGCCGATCGTGCTGACGCAGATGGACGAGCTCGGCATCCCGCGCACGCACCTCTCCGGCCCGCTGCGTGACGAGGTGGAGGATGCGCTGCGCAAGTTCTCGATCTACCGTAACCGCTTCTACGAGTGGGGTCGAGCGGTGAAGCAGTTCGACTTCATCGAGTTCCGCCGCCGCCACGGGTGGATGTACGACCTGCATCTCATGAAGAACACGACCAAGATGCTGCCGCCCATCCGTGACCCGTCGCAGCCGGACAGCACGATGGCTAGCGCCGCCATGGTGGAGCTGCCCGCCTTCTTCACGGAGCGCCACCCGTGGGAGCGCAACGCGTTGGAGTCGTTGCTTTCAGTGACGAAGGAGCGTGAGCGCATGGACGACGTGCGGGCTGGGGACATCTACTACGATGATACCAAGAGCATCCACGAGCGCAGCAGCACGTGGATGAACGAGGTGCCGGAGACGCGGTATGACCAGCTGTACGGAATCAACCACCCGGATGTGTCGAAGATCGGCATCCGCACGCACCTGGAGGTGGAGTACACAAATCGGAAGGAGGTCATGGAGAAGGACGCGGCGCTTGTGCGGAAGTCGATCCGTCGTGGCCGCCGTCTGCGCCACCGGGTCGAGGTGTCGCGAACGCATCGCAACGAGGGCTCCCTCACAGCGAAGGAAAGCAAGTAGGTCGCTGCTGTGTGCGTGTGCTCATGTTTGTGTCTGTGAGCTGGACTGGGCTGACTGTGAGTGGCTAGGGGGCAGCTATAGCAGGTTTTGGGCGTAAATACTTTTTGGTGGTGAGGAGGAGGAGTGGGGAGGGGGGAGCAGTAAGTTTGTGGTGAAAGGGGCGCCGCTGTCCATTTCTGCTGCTCTGCGTGTGCCTGTGCTGGCGCAGTTGGTGTGATGGTGATGAGACGCTGTGGCCCTGCACTCGCAGCCACACGAGACGAGAAGACGGAAAGACAGAGTTGGCACGCGCCGGAGGAGGCGCGCTGTCGCGTTCCTCATGCGGTACTTTCGCGCGCTCTCTCTCTCCTTTGTGGTTCTCGTGGATGTACGCGCGGTGGCGTGTGGGTGGTGTGTGCGTGCTGACGCGGCGGCGGTTGTCCTGCGAAGACAGGCTGCCGTTTACACAGGATACTCAACAACAAACAGAGACGTGGAAGAGGAGATCACGGCGATTGCGGGTTTGTGTGTGGGTGTGCGTGGTACAGGCCTTTGTCGCATGCTTGTCAGCTGCCGGGTAGCGGTGCGATAGCTGAGAGTGATGCACCATAACCGGAGGGAGAGCTGCGGCGGCGGTGATGGTGGTGGCGGGTGAAGCGCACGCAAAGCAGAATGCGGGTGGCCGAGTGGCCGCCACTTGCATCGCTGCCGCATCGGCGCCTTATCCACACGCACTCTGGTGCGTGTCTCTGATCTCGGCGCTGCAAAGGTTCTCTGTGCAGCACCTGACATGGCACGCACGTGCGTTGGCACACGCTCGCACGCACTCATAACTCTCTCTCTGTCACTTCTCCTTATTGCCTTCTCTTCGCTATCGGCTGCGTGTGCCCCACTGCATGTCTGTGCTGTCTTTCCTTTGCTCTTTGGTGACCTGCCGTCTGGGTGCAACGTGCGCGTGTGCGTGGGTTGTGCATGACAACAACCCTGCACTGCCACGCTGCCGTGCTTGCTTCCACTTTCTCCACTCTTTCTCTTTCTTTCGCACGTGCCGCCTGCACGCCATGTTGCAGGGAAGAACACCAACGTGCGCGTGCAAGCAAGGGAAGTAGACAAGGAAACCCCGCAACCAAAGCGGAAGCGAAGAGCTCGCGGTACATTCCGCCGCGTTACCGACGCGCGCTTCCGCAGTGCTGGTGAGAAGGCGAGGGTGAGTCAAGGCCCACGCACAGGCGCACGCGCGCAAGCAGGAGAAAGACAGCCGTGAGCCCAGCACGCACTTTGGTTGGGGAGCCGAGGCAAACAACGAAAGTAAGGCAAACATGGGCCGCAACAAGCCGCGATCGAAGGCGGTAGATGTTACGAAGAGTCTACTGCAGCCAACTAGTATCACCGACCACATTGCCGTCCAGGTAGCGGCAAACAATGTCATTCAGGTGGCCGAAGATGACCTCAGCCCCACGCAGGGAAGCGAGGCAGCCTTCGCTCTTCGGCGCGAGGGCAAGCTGGATGCCTCCATGAAGCTGTGCCTCAACTGGCGCCAGGGCAACTGCTACAACCATGCCGCGTGCTCCTTCGCCCACGTCATTCCGTACTTCGGCGTTAGCAGCGACGGCGGCGGCACCCCGGGAACACCGGGTAAGCCGGCCGGCTTCAACGTCGACGGCGGCGGCGGCTTCACCTACAGTAGCGCTGCTGCGGGGGGCGAGGCGGGCGGGCGCGGCGGTAACGCTGCCTCCAGCTCGTCGTGGCCGCAGAGGATTGCGTCACCTTTGTACACCGCCACAACCGTGGGCCAGCGTGGGGAGGAAGACAAGACTATGTCAGCAGCGGCATCCGCGCAACTTTCGGCTGCCTCCGCTGCTTCTGTGAAACCGGAGGTCGCGGATTCGACTGACACGACAGAAGTGGGGTCAATGGCGCCGTCCTCGAACGTCTCGGCACCACCGCCGGCGGTGGTGTCAGGTGATGGGCTGCGCTCGATCCTGGTGTCGCTTACCGCCGCTTTGGCGAACAAGGCGGCCTTGTGCGCTATCAGTGACCTCGCCGAACCCACTGATGCGGATGACGACGTCGACTTCACTCAACCGCACGCTGCGTGGCTTCGAGAGATGGCTGAGCGCGCGGAAGAGGAGGAGAGGGCGACGCTGACCGATGGAGCCTACTCTTGGCAACAGCCCCTGAAAGTGTCGCTGGCGGAGTTTGTTGAGGTGGCCGGCAAGAGTCTACTAGGTGAGCCCCTGTGGCAGGATTGTAGTGCTGCGGACCTTTACCACTCACTCGCCGACCGCGCCACTGCGGCTGCCGCAACCTCTATGCGTCGGCGCAGGGAGGCCGCGCAGTCACAGGCACAGGAGGAGGCAGCTGACCACGTCGCGGCTGCCGACCCTCGTGCGTTCTCCACCGCACCGACGATGGCTGATGCCGGCGGTGTCGGTGCTAGGGCAGCGCCGCTCACCCTTGTAGACTTGCTGCTGGATGAGGCAGGGGGTGCGGACGCGGAAGACAACAGCGCACCAGCACCACCCCTCGCCTAACAGCTCGTGCGGGGGTTCGCTAATGAAGACGGACGTGGTGCATGAGAAAGCAGAAGAAACGGAAATAATAAGGTAACTCACGCAGAGGTGCGCTTGCGCAGTCCCCGCATGACGTGCGCGCACACAACACGGGCAACTGTGATTTAGGTACTGCGCAAGTGTCTGTGTCGGTGTGTGTGTGTGTGTGTGTGTGTGTGTGTGTGTGTGTTACGTGCCTTTCGCCTGTGCCGATGCCAGTCGTGATGAGGTGCGCTGACGACTCGGACGCTGAGTGAGAGGGGCCAGTAGTCACTACTTTGTGGACCGACGTCAAGGCTGAGCTCCTCGTGCTTGGGGCGCAGTGACGGAGTGGCGACGGCGTGGGCTGCGGTCGACGGTTTCCGAGTGTGCGTGCCTGCATTCTGTGCACGTTCGCGTCGTGCTCTGACGACGTCAGTGTGCGTTGGCCTTAAATTGGAGGTGGCCATAGGAGCTTCGCAGCCAACATAGTACGCGGAACAGTCTGGCTTGCCTCATCCGCTATTGCAGTGCACGGTCTCCGTCCCTCGCTCAGCTGCCACCCACTCCCGACGGAGGTCTGACACTCTCTCTGACTTTCTCGTGCTCTCTGGAGTCGTTTAGAGACCAGCTGCCCTTTGCCTATCTCTATGCCTCTCCAGCAGGGTGTGCGCGTTTGCGTGTGTCGAAGAGAAGGGTGGGAGTGGGGTGGGGTGCAGGCGTGCGCGCACGCGTGCACCGAGGTATGTGATGCAGGTGCACCATGATGTGCAGCTACTCGACTTCGCGCCGACGCCTTCCTGCGTGCGTGAACATGCCGTTCAGCTCACTACCTGGCTGCATGGTGTTGCTGCTCCCGCTCTTCTGCACGCACGCACCGTCTTTCTACTTCATTTGCTTCACTGCCCCTTCCTTCTCCTTCAGGGCAGTGCACCACACCCACTCCGAGATTTGCTGGCTTGTGGAGTCTGCGGAGGACAGCAAGCGACCACCCATCATCTATTCTCTGCGCACCGTGCAACCCTTCACCACCAAACTCGGAAACACGTGTACACCGAGAGACGACAGTGGCGCCACAGGTGATGCTGTCGCTTCTCATCGATCAATGTGGCGCCGACGCGTCGGACCTCCCGCAGCTGGTGCGACTGAATGAACTGATTCGCGCGGAGGAAGAAGGGACTGGCGGTGGTTCCATAGTGGCGCACACCCTAGTCGCGACTCAGGCACCCCCCTCTCCACCTCTGGCCGCTCCGACCGTCGCACCCGCCGAAGGCACCCACGTTGAGAGGCAAGCAGCGGAGTTCGCCACCCCGTTCGTGTCGACACCCGCCAAGGACAACACCGCGCTCGGTTTTCTGCTACTCCACTGCGCCCTCCCGGAAGAGCAGGCGCAGTGCACGGCGCTACAGCGGCTACAAGGATTGCTGCTCGAGGAGACGCACGAGGGAGGCGCTGACGAGTCCGCCGATGGGAACTTCTCCCCGTTCAGGGCCAAGCCACCAACACTGGCTCCCGCACCTACTGCCGCCGCTGTTGTGGCTAACGCAATCAAGCCACCACACAAACATGATCATCCAGCGTTCTCAGACGTCGGTGCTATGCATCAGAACTGGATAGGTGCCACCACCGCCGTACCTTCGCCCGCACTGCCGGGGACAGCGCCTCCGCCTCGGCCCCGGCTGAGCATCCCGGTGCCAATATTGCCAGGTGCCGGCGAGTGGAAGGGGACCACTTACTTCCGTGCGGAGGAGGCGGCGTCGCCCCAACCATCGGCCCAGCCCGTGCCGCGGCACGCGGTGTCTGCTGCTTCCGCCGCCGATATTTCTGCTGCGGGGGTTGACGGGAATGCGATGAGTGACGAGACCGATGCATTGCGGGCCAGCTCGCCCCTGCAGCCCTCGGAAAGCAAGGAGCTACCACCGAGCGACGACGACAAGCAGGCCGAAAACAAGCAGGCGCCAGTCACTGTTTTGCTTCCTTCCCACGCTGCCCTCACCAAAGAGACATGTGCTGCACAGACAGCCCACGAGACGCCTGCTGCAGGTGAAGGCAGACGTGCCGAGTTGAAGGCTGCCACCCCCCTGCGGCCGCGCCATACTCCGCACACTTCCTCCTATGCTGGTCGCATGCCGTGCCCGGTCAGCGAGGCGCTCGCCGCGCGCAACAGCGCAACCGCTCGGTTGCTCGCAGGTAGTGGAGCGACCCGTGCGGCATCTGAAACGCCGCCGGTGTCACGCCCCATGTCTGAGTTTGCTAAGCGCTTCGTGATGAGGCTCTACGAAAGGCCCTGCACACCGTGCGTTGAGGCAACGTCGTCGCCCATACCCCGGCAGCACCAGCACCACACGCAGCATCCACCTCAGATGCTCGCCGCCGGGAGCGGCGTGGATGCCGCCCGTGGCCGTCGTGCCTCGTCGGAGAGGTCACTTCTTCGAGCGCCCTTGGCGGAAATGTGGCAGTCAAGGCAGGCAGTCGACGCTTGTCACGTCCTGCCGGCACAGGAACGAGCGTCTCTGCTTGCACAGAAAGTGGTGACGCGGCCGATGCTCCGTACACCCACGCCGCTTCAGCATGACCACCAGCATAGAGGCACTGGCTCGGAGCCGCTGCGCCCTCATTGCACTGTCCCACACCGCCCGGCTGCCGGGTCGCCTGCGTTACTGCCTAGTGCCCGCCCTTTTCACCGACACTCCTCCTTTCCACACAGCGCTGGGGGCAGCAGCGGCACAGCTGCTGTTGAGCCTCTCTCAGACCTGATGGTAGTTGGCGTACGCATCCGTCTGCCCGCTGTGGGTCCTAAACGCCCGCGCCACGCCTGAGGGTGTGGCGCTTGTCGCTGAGCAAGGATAGAAGAGTGGGGCTGGGACAGCGAGGAGAGCCTACAAGGTCAGTGCCGCCTATTTTTTTTTTCCCCTCCTCTCTGCAGACCGCCCTCGCCGCACTTTGTAGCGCTTCTCTCTCTCTCTCTCTCTCTTGCTCGCGTGCTCGTGCTTTGCGTAATCCATCTCACGTGCATTGCGAGGCGCAACTGCAACATCCGCTAACGAAGATGAAGCGACAACAACAACAGCACGACGCGGGTTCAGTGCCCCGTCAGAGCGCTAGGCGTGCAGCCGCGGTCGGCGTGTGTGGGAAAGCCGTGCGCACCAAACGCGGAGGAAAGAGGAGACGTGGTGTGTGAATCCTTCATCTCTCTGCGGTGGGGTAGGGACTCGTCTGGCACACACACTACCACTCGCACCTCCTTCCACCGTCTCTCTCTCTCTCTCTCTCTCACTGCACCGCGCCTGACTTTGCCCTTCTTCTCTTTACTGTTTGCTGCTGTTTTGTGTGCCACTGTGGTGAGAACGCCGCGCACGCATACATCAAGTAACGTGAACAGGTCGTGCACCACCGCGGGATACATACGCGCATCGACACCCACGCACTTACGAACACACAAGCATACCAATGGAGGAGAGCTACGTCGAGGGTAACCTCGGCCCTGTCTTCAGCAACGCTGAGCCGCTGTCCCTTCCCATTGTAGCGCGTATTCTTCACGAGAAGCGCATCGGCGCCGAGGAGACAGACAAGATCAAAGGCGTGCTGATTCAGTCCTGCAGTGAGGCGGTCAATATCCTACAGGAGGACTGCGCGCCAGAGAGCATGGTGAACAGCCTGCACGGGAAACGGCTTCGGCTGCGCGTCGGTGGCGGTGGCGTTGCTAACGTGCACTTGACGGGGCTCCAGATTGACGAGAACGGCTACGCAGTGCTGCCACCTGAGGGCACTGCACCGTCCGCCGCTGCTCTATCATCTGAGTCTCGCACAGAGCGCATGAAGCCCTTCGAAATTATTGCTCTCACGACGCTTCGACCGACCACGACGAGAGAGGCTGTGGAGTTGATCCCGTCGTTGTACCGCTTCGAGGATGCGGAGCTGGACGACATACTAGGCATGCTGTCCTACTAACTGCTGCCGTCACGCTCAGCCGCAACTCCCTCATGCTTGGCGCGCAAGCGCTTCGGCACAGCGTGGAGTCGTGTGTGTGTGTGTGTGTGTGTGAGTGTTTCTTGGATGTGCATGGGTGCGTGCGCGTGCGCTGCGGCGCCGTGCAGAAGCGGCGCGCGTCTTTGTGCCGTTTTTTTTTTCAGGAGGGGGGAGGGACGGTGTGCACGCCATCCATGATGATGTCCCCACACCACACCACCTCTCTCTCTCTTGCTCTCGTACGCATAACGGCTGCGCTAAGCAGCGCCGCGGGCGGCAGAGCAAGAAAGTGGGATCGATCCTGAGCTTTCGTGCAGTCACTTGTATCGCGCCCCAAAGGCTGCCCTTGCTGGCAAGTGCCACTATGAGTGGAGAGCACAGCTGAGGTTGAGTGGTGCACATACCTACGCACAGAAATACTAGAAGTCCTGCACACACGACTGGCTCTCTCACATGGAAGATAGTGCAGTGTGACCTCTGGGAAACGTCAGCGGAGCGCCATGCGAAGTGCTTTTGCTATTCGCGTCGTCGTGTGCGCCCTACATCACGCGAGGGACACGGCTGTGCACAACATACATGTGAGCGCATGCACGCCTGTGAGGGGTGTGCCCAGCGCGCTTCTCACGTTCCCACTCTACACCCTCTCTTGCCCCTCCCCCCCTCTCCATCGTTCTCTACCTCTGCGGTGACTACTGCCATTCGAAACCGTTCGCCTTCTCGCCACTTCACTCCCCCCCCCCCACCACCCACCACCCACCACGCACGTCGCATGACCGTGCGTGGTGACGTAATCGTGCACGTGCGGGCGAAATGAAAGTATCGGGCCTCACACTCATTCTGGCTCAGCGTCTTTGAATCCCCCCCCTCCCCCCTCCCCTCCCGCTTGCCACGATGGCCACGTACAAACGCGAGGATTTGCGGCGTGTAAGCTTTGCCAACCTAGACGAGCACTGTGATGAGGGCATCGTGTACGAGCTGTGCCTGCAGTTCGGGCGCATCCAGAACATTAGCTGGCCGACCGAGGTGAACATTAACGGCATGCCGCAGCGCGCCTCGCGCTGCTATGTCGACTTCGAGAACGCCGAGGACGCCAAGTACTGCTTCGAGGCTCTCTACCGAGCGCGCGTGAAGCTGTTTAATAAGGAGCTGCGCGTCTTTCACGCCAGTAACGAGCTGGCGCAGAGTGGTGCAGCGGGCTCGCCGAGAAACGGGGCGGCGGTGATTGGCTTGCACGAGGTGGGGGCCAAGGTGGTGGTACGCAACATCGATTACCGCGTCACGGAGTTCGACGTGACGCGCTTCTTCGAGAGCTTTGGTCCGTTCGCTGCCCCGCCCCGCATGCTGCGCGACTCCGTCGGCAACTTTCGCGGCGTTGTCATTCTTTCGTACAAGACGTTTGAAGCAAGCGACCGTGTGATTCGAGACATGGACCAGAAGGTGTTCCGTGATCGCGTCATTTCGGTGCACTACGCACAGATGGAGGACGGCAGCGGGCGGCTGCACGGCACGAAAGAGGAGCGCGCGAACGCGGCCCTCATTCGCGAGGAGGAGAGGCGCTACCGTGAGATGGTGGCCAAGGAGATGGCGGAGGTGCGACAGGAGCGGCAGCAAAGTCGTGTGCGGGACGCGTCATGGGCGGAGGTGAACGTGTACAGCCGCCCGCGTCGCTGAGAGCAACAGAAAACGCCCTTTGTGACGTATGCCTGCGTGTGTGTGTGTTCAGGCGCTGCACCCGTGACTGGCGCACACAGGGGAGGGGTCTCGGGAGGGCTGCGGCGTGCCTTTGCCTTGCCGGTCGCCCGCGCCTTCCCTTCGGCCTCTCCTGCTACTATCCAACTCGCTGGCAAGACGACGCTTACATCATTCAACAAGCAACTCGCTCTGAGAACCGCCCCTTGTAAGGGCCTTGGGTGAGGGAGGAGTGGCTGCACTATGAGGTCGCCATCCCCCCAACCACGGCCAGCGAATGAGCCCCGGCGTCAGCATGTCCGTTTCTCGTCGCTCGACACTTGTCCCGTCCCCCCTTGATGGGGAGAGGGGGAGACGGAGGACGCCTCCGTGCGCGGTATCGCAGGGCCGACGGCTGGTGTAGGGCGCTGGAGCGCCACCCCGGCGGAGATGCACCCGGTGGCGACCGGCATAGTGGGGCGGGTAGAGTTTTGAAGGCGCCGGGGCCGTGCTCTCCGATGACCGGGTCGGCGCGTTGCTGTGCCGGCGTGTGTCTACGGCTGCTCTGCACCGCGCGTAGAGTGGAGTCGAATTCCTGTTCCACGACAGAGAGAATGGGCACATCGATAAAAAACGTGCACTTCTGCGTGCTGATGCGAGGCATGGCACGTGCGCCACGACGCCTCCCGCGGGCGCTCGCTCTTTTCACCGTTCTCCTCTTCTTCCACACACCTTGCACTCCTCTTTCTCTTCCTTCTGTCGATTGCATTGTCCGTGCCGCTCTCGCGTAACTCACAATACCGGCTTTGCGTATTGCCTCGTTCTGCCGCTGCCGCGCCATATCAGGTGCGCGACTGAGTCGCAGCTGCTGGCAGCGTGGCAGCGGATCATCATATCCCATCTTTTTCTTTGTTGCTATCTTACTGGCGCATCTCATCGAAGTTTCGCGCCACTCGTGAGCGTAAATCTGAGCGTGTTACTGTCATTCGTTCCCTTCCTCCCTCCCTCCCTCTCTGCCAACTCTATCCAGTGCGGCAGAGCTGTCTCCTCGCCGTTTGTGTTCTTGTTCAGCGGCGCGCTTGGCAACTCGTTGCTGATCATATCCGTTCACAGGGGCGCCGCAGCACCGGCATACATACATACTCGCAGGGTCGTAGACGTGTATACATCCAGCGATAGACATCCGCCATAGATACGTGAACGTTATATATATGCGCACTGCTCGATAGATCCTAGAGTTGCACCCGCACAGGCGTATTGAAGGCACGCCACCACAAGCGTGTCGCATAGCGTGCCCCTCCGTACACACACACACACCCTCCCCTCCTCCCCTCCCCCTTTTTTGCTCTCTGTACGACACGCACACACGGAGCAAAGCACACACGAATTTCGTGCGTTGGGCGTTATGCAACGTCACGCCACCACGGCGGCGGTGACGCCTGAGCGCGACTTGGAGGATCGCCTTCAGCGCGCCCTGCATGAGAACAGCATATTGAAGCTCCAGAAGAATGAGCTGGAAGAGAAGCTCAAGAAGGTGCAGACGCAGTTTCGCCGCCTTGCCGCGGACTGGCGTCGGGCGCAGGAGAGCGGCGCAGTGGTATCTCCCGGCTCTGTGTCATCGCCGTGTTGGGCGGCACTACCCGCACGACCCCACTCAGCGGCCGAGACAGGAATTCGAGGCTCGTCTGCGACCCCGTCGTTAAGGGGGCTACTGCCTCCGTTGAACCCGAATCAGCCTGCTCACGCGCCCACCGGCACGTCCCCGGACACAGCGAAGCAGTTTAAGAAGCAGGGCAGCTCGCCAAGCTTCACGACGGCCGCTGCGGGTGTGAGCGAGGCTGAGCTGGCGGCCTGCAAAGCAGCGCTCGCGCATGCGCAGCTGGAGCTCCAGCAGGTGCGCGCGGCTGCCCTGGCCGCTGCCAAGGCGCGAACTACTGCACTCGCTGCTTCGAGCAACGCAACCACCAAGTCAGCTGACGCCTCCGCAGCCACCTTGGCCGTGGCAAAGCAGGAGGCAGCACAGCTCCGCTCCCAGCTTCAGCAGGTACGCGAGGAGCTCAACGCCGCCCTACTCGGCCAGCAGCAGCTGCAAGCGCAGTCCAGCCAAGCCGTGCAGGGACTGCAGCAGCAGCTGGAGGCGCAGTACCGCGCCTCTATCGACACCCTCGCTCGTGAGAAGCAGGAACTGAGTTTGAAGGTGCGACTCATGGAGGCAGACAGGCAGGCAACAAACTCGGTGGAGGCGGGCGGTCCAGACCCGATGGAGATGGTGACCCTACAAGGGGAGGTGCACCGCAAGGCGAGCGAAGCCACTCTCCTGAACAGTCGCCTCCAGTATGCGCAAGGACAGGTCGAGACGCTGAAGGGTGAGTGCAACCGGCTCATCGAGGAACTCAAGGAGGCGCACACAGCCCACGCTGACACGAAGAGGGCTTTGTTCACGGTGGAGCACGAGGCAGCGTCGCTGCGAACGCGATGCGGGTCGATGGACGAGTTGGAGCTGGCGCTGCAGCGCAAAACGGCGGAGTGCACAAATATCGAACAGGAGCTGCTGAAGCTCGTTGGCTCACTGCAGATGTGCCAGCGTGAGACGGAGACGGCGGTTCGCCTTGAGTTCGACAGTCGTCTCACAGAGGTTCAGGAGATGCGCGACACAGCGGAGCGAGAGCGACGGGAGGTGGAGCGAAAGCTGCTTAACTGCCAGCACGACCTTGCGGAGCTGCGTCGTCGGTTGGAGAGCACACAGGAGGACCTCCAGCTCTACCGCGGTCAGGTAGCGAAGCTAGAGAAGGAGAAGAGTACAATGTCGGCGCAGATTGCGTTCGCGGGGCACACAGCCGCGGCGGCCGCTGCAGCGGGAGCCGACCTCACCGACGACGACGTGCACCGAGCCCTGGCAGTGGCGGCAATCAAGAAGAGGGGATCACGGATACCGAAGCGGGAGGCGGACTTGGGTGGTGCTGGTGGTGGTACTGCTGATAGAGGCGGCGCTGCCACGTCTCGGGGTGATGCCGACACCGCCGGTGCGGCCCCGGCGAAGGAGGCGAGAGAAGCTCTCGATCTTTTCGAGGCCCTGTCGTGGGACGGCGACTGGGAGCAGGGCCAGATGCGCGAGGCTCTGGCCACTGCCGCGATGGACCTGGAATTGGCCGAGACGCGCTGTCAACAGATGGCTGAGCAGGTGGAGCAGTCTCGCGAGATGCTGCGCAAGGTGAGCGATGAGCGGGATATGCTACTCGAGGAGAGTATTGCGCTTCGTGGTCGTGTGACACATGTACAGACCATTTTCGCCAAACAGCAACTGCAGGCGTATCGGGCAGCCGCCGCAGCGAGCGGGCTCGACACCGAGGGACTGATCACCTTTTCTATTCGCGGGCTGCAGAGCCAGGAGGCGGCCATGTGCCGTTCCTTGGGCATTGCCAATCTCAAAGCCCCTGTCTCATTCTTTTTCACGCTGGAGGGGCTGGCGGACTACGAGGCGATGGTGGGGCCGACGCTACGCGCTCTCGATGATGTTGTGGACGTGCGCTTCCAATACGAAGGTCTCGCAAAGGATGCTGTCACGCTGGCGGCCATCGAGCAGACAACCTTCTGCTTCCAGTTGCACTGCGCCGCCGGCGAGACGAGCCGATTGGTAGGCATGGCGGAGCTGCCTGGGGCATCGCTGCTGAATGCGCGCGAGGTCCCGGTGGAGGACACATTGAACCTCATCGACGGCGAGGGGCAGACGGTGGGGAGCATCCTGGTCGAGTTCTGCTGTGCTCGTCTTGTGCTGCCCATCCTGCTAGGCGCCCCTCTTTCCGACCCACGTGCCGGGGAGGCTTCCTTCACTCTGTCTGCGCCAGAGATTAAATCGGCCATGGTGGCGCTGCGCACCGTGTGCCACCTGCGCATTCAAGTGTTCCGCGCCGAGGGCCTGGGCGGCTCCGCAGAGGCGGGCACGGCGCCTCAGCCCTACGTCTTCTACACAGCCACGTCGCCTCTCGGGGCCCTCAACTGCGTGCGGGACACTGTCGTGCACCCGTCTAGCCGCGCCTTTACCACAGACCCTGTGTTTGATGCGATGCCGGTGGATCATCGTGTCATTGTCGATCCGGCGCTGATCCGTTTCGTGGCGTTTGGCGTCGTCAGCTTCGTCCTCTTTGATGAGCGCGCGACCAATGTGCAAGCCAACCTCGGCGTGGTGGAGGTGGCGCTGCGTCCGCTGCTCAACTCGCCGCATGCGACCGTTCGAGTCACGGAGAAGCTGCATCCGCAGGGCACGCTGAGCGTTGGGCTGTCGTGGGTGTCCGGTGTGTGAAGTAGCCGCATCCGCGAGTGCGCGTGCGTGAGCGAAGAGTGTGTGGAGCTCGGATGAGCATCGCCGCTGGTGGCACGTGTCGTGTTTAGAGAGGTGGCGAGTGCCGCTCTCGCTTTCCACGGCGTTGCCGCCGTTTGTCCTTTTCACTATGCCTCTTTACCACGTGGGTGGGGTGCCGCGTCGCATGCTGTGTCTTTAGAGCATGTCGCGTATGTGGACACGCGCACAAGCATACAAGCACGCACGCACGCACGCACACGTGCTGACCAGGTAAGCGGGTGCTCGCCTGAATGCCTCAGGAAGCGCACACGGACGCGTGTGGATTGGCTGAGTTTCGACGGACTCGTGAGGGGCGCAAATAAGTGTCTTTTTCTCTATGGTGCTCCGTTGGTGACGGCAGGGGACTTGGGGACGGTGCGCGACTCACCATAGACGCACAGCTACGCCGAGCCTCAAGAGGACAGCAACGCGCTTGGACAAGCAGCTCAACATGCGAGGCACCGAAGCAAATGGGGAAAACCAAAGCCGGGAGGGCGGCTGCGCGCGCACATGCTCATGTGCACAACGAAGCGCTGACATCCCCCCTCGCTGCAATGCTCACGCGTGTCTCTGCTGGCAACATGATGCGCTTCCCCACACCCTTCGTCTCTCTTCCTCCCCCCTCCCTCTCTCTCTCTCTCTCGCTCTTTTCGTCCCTTTTCTTCCGCTTTGCTTCTTTGCCCGCTCACGCCCACCCCACCATCGGTCGGCCAGCGGCACTGTTCGGAACCTGCTTTTTTCTTCTTCTTTGGCTCACAGGTGGTGCGCGTCTGTGTGCCTTCGCGTGCGTGGGTGCGGGTTCAGACGGCCCTTGTCTGCTGCACTGCGCGGCAGCCCATCCGGCATAGAGCCGGGGCCGGGCTTGGGGTCTGGGCAACGCCACTCCGTGTAGAGAGCCGGTTTGTCGCACCGCATCGTCATCCCGTGCACCAACACAGCCACGGTCCGTGGAGCGTCAGCACAGGGCTGTAAACGAGTGTGGAGGCACTTTTTTTTTTTTTTGGGGGGGGGTAATTCGGCACGCCCCGAGTGCGTGGCCGGCAGCACCTGCGGTGGCGTGTGTTCTTATTTGTTCACTTCCGAGGGTTTGCTGCGGCGCGTCGCTTCGAGTGCGCCTCCTCAGCCGTCGCGTCCCTTTTCTCTCGTTCTCCGCCGTCGGGGAAGGGCACGGCATCTCATTTTCCCCTTTTCTTTGCGCGTGTGTTGTGACGGGTCTCTTCTGCCGAGAGGTGAGGCGGGGGCGTCGGGTGCGTCGACAACTGAAGTGACGAAGCGAGGAAGCCCGCAGGCGCTCGCCCAGCTCACACGCCTGCGCGGCGCTTTCATTTTCTCCCTGCCTGACCTCCCCTCTGCCTCCGCGACCCGCAGACGCGCAGGCGGACCACCACCACACACCCACAAAGAGTCCCAACTCGCGGCTCGTTCTCTTCTCTGCCTTTTGTTGGTTTTCCCCTTCTTTGTTCGCCAACGCCCCTCCATCTTGTCCACCGCTGCTCGCACGGATTCGAACGCCACCACCGTCCCCACGCACACGGATCTGTCCACAAAATCCTTCCGCCTCGTGTGTGCACCGCTGGCCCCTTCCCCTCTTTTTTCCTTTGGAGTTTTGCGCGCGCTTCACCGCTTGCCGGCCACTGTTGCCACCCCCCTCCCTCTTCCACTCGTCCAGTCACACATGGGCGACTCGCCGCACTCCTCTGCGCACAGTCGGTACGGCGGTGGGCAGTCCGGCATCGATGTGAGCGCTCTCATGACCGTCAACGGTGCAGGGTTCCGCGACTCCGGCGTTCTCTCACCGCTACTCTGGCAAGCTCCCCGGCCAACCTCCTCTGCGTCGCTTACCATGCTTGGCTTGAACCGCCATGACGTGCTGTCCACATCCTCGCTAGCCCCATGGAGCATGTCACCGAACGTAGGTCACCAACGGCAGCAGGGGCGAGGCCTTGAGCACGGCAGTGTGCCGACCCCAATGCCGTCGTCCTCATCTAGCTCACCAGCCAACGACGCAGCCACCACCTCGGGCTCGCCCTTATTTGCCGGTGCCGCCAGCCTGGTAGCGTCGGCTGAGTGGGCAGCCCTTATTACAAGACTGAGCGGCTTTTACGATTTTGTAGTGCGGCTGCCGGGATTCCACACCGACGATCGCGCCGCGTCTTCTGCAATGAGCTCGCGAGGAGTCGACGGCGACGCAGAGCATAACAGCTACCAGTCTTCTGAGCAACCGCGATCGCCGGAGCCGCCGGGGACCCTACCGCTGTCGCTGCAGCAGTCGCGGGATCCACAGAGGCGGGAGGTTCTCTTCCCCAACCCTGTTGGGGCAGCGCTGCAACGCAAGGCAGTGCGCTCTCCAAAGTCGTGCGACGCCTCGGTGGCTCACGGGATAGTCAGTGCCAGTGCTGTGAGTTTTTCGTCCGAGGCGTCTCGTAAGCGCAGCAACAATGCAGGTAGCCCGGAGAGGAACGGCAAGGACGAGGAGAGCGAGGAGGACCGCCCGTCGACGGCGCCGGCCGCCGGGCCACGGCGGCTGAACAGCACCTCTTGCTGTCCCAGCCAGATGCCTGACGCGGAGGCACCGCCCGGGGTGACCATTGCCTTCCACCGGTACCTGGAGCAGACCCGTCACACGATTCTGTGCGCCGACAGCAGTGAAGTTGACCGCGCCGTGGCGCTTGATGGGCTGCTGATGCGCTGCCGTGAGCTCTTCGACCTGCTGAGAGACATGTACGCCCTGGTGCATGTGCCAGGCGCGACGGCTGACCACAAGCATCTTTCAATGGTGAAGGTTCTACCGTACGACGAAGTCTCCACCCCCTCGTCGACGTCCGTGTCGTCCACATTGAGCATCCCGCCCGGCGTCGCATTGAGGACCCAAGAACGCACCAGCGACGCCAAAGGCATGCCATTGTCATCCAAGACGCAGCCGTGGAACTCGCAGCTGCCGCCTCTCAGCTGGAGGCCGTTGACTGCCGCTACTGCAGCGCGCTCAAAGGACGCCTTCGAGCGGGGCCGACGCACCAGTGCGAGCAGCTGCAGCAGCAGTGTAGCGTGCATCGAGGTGCTGAACAACTACTACGTGACGCAGCTGATCGGAGTCGGGGCGACGGGACGCGTGTACCTGGCAGTAGACAGGCATACCTGTAAAGCGTTTGCCATGAAAACTGTACCGCGGCACAGCCGCAGGGCCGTCAGCCGCCGTTTTCCACTGGCGTCGATGAGTGCGTCAGACAGTGAGGCGCTGCAGTTGGAGGGCTCTACGCTGAGGGCCGTGCGCATCGACGGCGCCACTGCGCACGCGGCTGGCAGTAGCACTACCACCAACGTCCCTCTTGCTCTTGTGCGGCCCTTCGCGATGAACGTTGCCTCAGCGCGTTCAGTTACGCGGCGAGAAGGCACGCGTGACAGCATGGATGTGAACCTCTGCGAGGCCGCACTCGAGTCCCTCGTTCATGTGGCCGCGTCGAGCCACCCAAGTGACGCTGCGATTCCGTTCGTGGAGAGCGTGACCGCGCCCTCCTCGGCTACGACGGCTGGAAGCGGCGACGTCGAGGCTCCAAACACATCGAAGAGACGAGCACCGCGGACAAGCTCCAGCAAGCACCTGAACGGCAGCGGCTCACCAATCTGTGCAGGCGGTGCCGGGCTGCACACGACGGTGTTGAGGTCGACGAACGCGGGTGAAAGCGTCGGCGGCGACAGCGTCACCAAGTTTGTCAAGTCAGCACATTCGAGTGAGCTACCGGCGGTGGAGCGGGAGATTCGTGTTATGCGGCGTGTGTGCAATCACCCGCACGTGGCGCAGCTGAAGGAGGTGATCGACGACGACAAGGAGGATTCGGTGCACCTCGTCATGACGTACGCCGAAAACGGCCCGCTCACGGTGATGCACGGGTTCGACGCCGTTCTCGGCTGTGCACCGTGCGACGTTGTGCGGCCATTCTCGCGGTGCGCTCGTCTGCTGCACCAGCTCGCAGAGGCCCTCATCTACGTGCACCGTCAGCGCATTGTGCACAACGACGTGAAGCCGGACAACATTCTTCTCACGGAGGCCGACAACATCCTTCTCACAGACTTCGGTGAGAGCGTGCTGATTTCCAATAAACTGCCACAGATGCCCGCGGCGCACATGTCAGTCGGTGCAGCTGGGGGGGAGGGGCTCAACGCGAGTGTCTTGGTGCCGCATAACCGCTGGAAGTCGCCTCGCGGTGCCAATGACAGCTGGGCAACCTTGAGCACGGCAGATCGCTCGCCTTGTAGCTCTGGCGCTGCGGGGCACACCGCGAACACATCGCAGATGATGGCAGAGACGTCTTTCCTGCCGGACTCGTCCATGTTCTTGGCCGCCGGCGTCGATGTGGAGGGGCGACTCAAAGGGAATCGGTCAGCCATCGGCACCCCCGCCTTTGCGGCACCAGAGCTTATCATGAGCAGCACCTGCAGCTACGATTCGGACGCGTGGTCTTTTGGAGTGGTGCTCTACTCTGTCATCTTCGGCCGCCTGCCGTTTGCGGCGGCGACGATCAGCGAAACGTTCAGCGAGATCCTGAATTCGGCACTGTCGTTTCCGACTTTGGAGGAGGTGCCCGAGCGGGTCGGGATGACGGAGACGGAGTACCATCAGTGGGTGGAGCTCTGCACGAAGCTGCTGGTGCGAGAGCCACGGCAGCGACTGCCGCTTTCAGCGGTGCTGCGCCACCCGCTGTTCCGCGCATCAGCGGCCGTGGGTGCGAAGTCGTCCACGTCGGCCACAGGTGTTGCGGAGATGCCCCGTGGTCGACGCCCACCGAGCAGAATTCATAGCGACTTGTCTTCGGTGCCCACCCTATGGTGGTCGAACCACAGTAGCCAGGCTTCGCGGTCAGTGTCCGATAAAGAAGGCTCGCCGTTGATGTCACGGGCAGCGCGCGCCACTATGCCACCGTTGATGGCGTGCGAGGTTGCTGCTTCTGTGAGCGCTGTTTCAAATCGCCGATGCAGCACGGAGGGGTCTACAACACCGTTGACGAGAGGTGGCGCGGTGCGCGAGGCCGTGCTTGACCGCCATCGGCTGCAGACCATGCCAGGCAGTAGCCGCACCTCCTCCATCTTCGCGAGCACCGGCGCTTCGATGGCTTCGCTCAGCCCCCCGGCTGCCAGCGCCGGCTTTGGGCGCCGTTCCAAGCCGATCGTCGTGGAAGCTGCGGCGCCGCAGATGTGGCCGGAGGTACGGCCACTTCAAGTGGCCCGCCTCCAATGCCAGTGCGACTCGCCGAACTCCTCGCCGGCTGGGCGACGCTCCTTCTCCTGCGCCTCAAGTGTTCACACAGCCTCCTTCACGGCTACTGACCACGTGGGCAGGGTGCGGGAGCACACGCTCGTGTACAAGCAGGGCTTCGCCAGCCAGAGCGCCAGCGCGATCCAAAGCCCAATCAACCGGTCTTTCTTCTCGACATCGACCCCGTTCAAGGAGTCACCGCCAGATCGCGTCGTGACGCCGGGGATTCAGTCGACAAGCTGCACCGACTTCACCTCCCCGTTGCCCTGTCCCCTCACGCGCGCCGGCAGCAGCACTCCCGACCTTTGCACGAAGGACCATGAGGAGGATCAACAGGATGAGAGCGGCAAGGTGGGGTCAAGCAGCTCCAACGCTGCTGGCGCCGCCACTGCTCTGGCGGTCGTTGCCGCGCCAGCGCCTCCGGCCTCACCACCGGCGACGTCCTCAGCGGGGCGGCCGCGCTCCGTCGCAGCGGCGAGGGGGGCACGTGAGGACACTGCGGCGGTGGGGCTACGTGTGCAGCGCCGGTGCAGCGAGGAGGAGCCGTGTGAGGGGGACGGCAGCAGTGGTGCGAGTTGCAACTTCTCATACTGGGACTCTTCGAGCGACGTGGCAGACAGCGGCGACAGCGCGGACGAGGGGCGGAATCAGGAGATTAGCAATAAGGCGTCGCAGCTGCCAAAGCCGCCCCTGATGCCGCCCCGTAGGGGCTCGACCCAGTCTTCGAGTGGGGTAAGGCCGCTGGTCTCTGTACAGGAAGTAGTCGCCCAACACGTGAAACCCAAGGGCAGGGGTGAGCACCTGAAATCTGTGGCTGGCGTCCCTTACGGCGACTCGACGATCGCTCTCGGAAGCTCCGAGAACCTCTCCGCGACAAGAGAGTTGGTGCAGAAGGTGCGCGAGACGGAGTCGCCGGTGCAGCAACAGGTCTCGAGGTCGTCGCCGCTGTCGAACAATCTGGAGGCGAACGGCACCGGCCGTGGTGGATTCTCGTCACCGTGTCCATCACCGCTGAAGTCGACAGCTGAGATACCCCCTGGACAGGCGAAAAGGTCGTGGTTCTGGTGTCATCGTTAAGCACTACGCTTATGCGTTCTCAAGAGGGAAGCACTCTCCTTGCACTACGGCTGCTGCCGCAGGTGCTTTCTTCTGCTTAGCTTGGACCCTGCATCTGTATTGGTGTTGACGCGCGTGCACCTGTGTGTGGGTGTTGCTAGTGCATCCATTGTTGAATGTGTGCTAGTGTGCGCTTGTGTTGAGTGTGCGCATGCTTGGTGAGCACGCCCGGCACTCTGGTGGGGTGGGTGAGCTGTGGTGGTGGGTGGGGCGGCGAGGCGCTCTCTCTTCGTACGCCTCCCTCATCGTTCCGCTGGTCTAGGTGACAACTGGGCGCGTCTGCGTGTCTCTCTGTCATGCCTTGTGGCGGTTTCTCTTCTCTTTCTCTTCCCTTGCATCTTGTGCCACGATGATGTATTACTGCTTGTCTGGACACTAGCGAACAAGCATGTCGATGGTCTCTCCTCTTCTTCGCATTTGCGTGCATCCTCCCGACCCTACTTCCTCTCCACGCACGCATGCAGGGCGAGAGGGAGGGCCGCGCAGAGGTCGGTAGAGGCACGTGTGTAACGATAAAGGACGCTCACCTTTCTGGAGCGCCGCACATTTCTTTCGTTTCGGCCTCCGGTCTTTTCCATTCTTGTGTTCTTTCTGTTTGCTCGCTGTGCACCGTGCCAGCTTCACCCCATGGAACCGTTTGTCTTTTGCTTGCGCCTGTGCATGCCGTCCTTTTCTTGGGCACTGTCCCTCCCCTCTTCCCCTCTTCCCCTCTCCCCCCCTCTCCCCCCCTCTCCCCCCCCCCCCCCCACGACGGCTTCTCTCTCTCTCTCTCTCTCGAGCACCTCCGCTTCCTTCATGCTCTGCTCTCCTTTAGAATTTCGCGCTTTGTCTTCGGTGCGAGCGTGAGAGGGGGAGCAGGAGTGGTGCGGGGGAGTGGTGCGGGGGAGCAGGAGTGGTGCGGGGGAGCAGGAGTGGTGCGGGGGAGCAGGAGTGGTGCGGGGGAGGGGGAGGGGGAGTGGGAGGGGGAGTGGTGCGGGGGAGGGGGAGGGGGAGTGGTGCGTGAGAGGGGGAGGGGGAGTGGTGCGGGGGAGGGCTGTCATTCATCAACCCGCCACGCTCCTCGTCATCTCGCTCTTTTTCTTGTGCCTCCCTCCCGTGGACATCTCTCTCTCTCTTTCTGTGTGTCTGTGTGTGTGTGTGTATACGTATATATGTATGCATACATATATATATATATATGTGTGTGTGTGGGTGTGGGTGTGCTCATGTGTGTTAAGTACACTCGCTTGAGAGACTAAGAGGTCGCTGAGTCGTTTCCCGTTCTCTCTTTGGGAATCTGCTCTCTCCAAGCGGCGCACCACCACCGCGTGCACAGCCCTCTCCCATGTCCATCTTTTCCGGCGCCCCCCCCTCTTGCCGGCTGTTCCCTATGCGATCCGTCTTTTCCCCCTTTTTTCGTAGTTGCGAGGCAGCAGAGGGTGAGTATGTGATTTCTGGAGCAGATACGCACGATCACATGCAGCTGTCTTACACGCCCTCTCTTCCCCTTCTTCCACCAGGTGCTCATTTCCTTCTGAGTGCCGTGCTCCATGGTAGCTGCGAAGTGTGTCTTTGTGTCCGCACCTGCGCGTAAGCCCGGCATGGCTGAACGTGTCCATGGCGCCTGCTATTTTGAAGCAAGGTGTTTTAAGGCCTCTATTTTTACCTGTTAATAGCTCCTCTTCCTTTCTCGTTGGCTACTCATGGACTTCTCATCCCCTCCCCCTTCAAACACACACGCACGCACACACGGCCGCCCCCTTCACTCTTTCCCTCATTCTCCACCCGCTCATCAGCATTGGCCGTCCGCTGGTGCGCCAGTGTGCTTCTCTTTCATTGTCCTTCCTTTGTGTTAAGAGCAGCACCTCTGTCATTTATATCCGTGTGTGTGTGTGTGTGTGCATCTTCGCCGCCCTATTAGCTATGACGCATGAGGAGACAGTGTGTCTCCTTTCCTTTCCTGGCTCATTTCAACAGCAGTTTGTACTCGCCTCGGCTCTCTTCATCCACACACTCTGGTAGACGAGTGCCGTACAGCCTTCCTCTCTTACTTGTCGTTCCTCCCACCGCCTGTGTTTCTCGTTTTTATGCCTTGCTTGCCGTTTTTCTCTGTAGTTTTCTGGTGCGGCGCAACACTAGCAGAACAAGCACGATCTTGAGCATTCTTTTTCACTCTCTTCTAAACCTGCGCCGCCCCCTCCCCATTCACCCACCCACTCATAATACATGCATACGTGTATGTATATATATATGTGTGTATGTGTGTATGTGTGTATATGTGTGTGCAGGACAGCCGTAAAGTGCGTAGTGAATGTGAACAAACGAAAAAAAAAAAACGAAGTGCAGACCCCGATATATGGGGAGCTCTGTTTCCGTAGAGAGCCTAGAGATATGTGTGTGTGTGTGTGCCACACGTGCGGCAGCTCTTTGGATCGTCGTCTTGTCTGCGTTTTCCCCCCTCCCCTCCCTCACCTTTTTCTTTCATTTTCGCTCCACACCTCCCTTCGGTATTTCGCGTTCTCTTGTCAGGCTCTGTGTGTCGCTGGATGCGCTGAGGCAGTGACAGCGGCGACGGAGGGAGGGAGGTGTGTGTGTGTGTTAGGGCTACTACCCTGTGAGATGGGTGTCTTTTCTTATTGTTATTGAAAGGAGGACCACAGAGAGAGAAGGGCAATATTTGGAACTCTGGAACCCTCTTTCCGCTGCTGCTGTTCTCCTGCGTGTGCGTGTGTGCTTGTGGGGTTCACAGAGAGCGTCGTTACTCTCTATGCGCGGGGGCGTGTGCGCTGTCGAGTTTCTGATGCGCCTGGGCTCCTGGCTTGTCGGCTCCAATTCTGTCTTGCTTTTTTTTTGTCGTGTTACGTTCTCTATTCTGACTCACTGTTTCGACGCCTCCCCCCCCTTCTTCCTTCCTCTTCGGATCTCCTTAAACGCACACACACACGAGCACACACATTTATACATGTGTGTGCTCATGTGTGTGTGTGTGTGCGTGCTTGTGCTGTTTGTGGGCTTGCTTTTCTTCTTGAACGCTTCCGATGTGTGTGTGTGTGTGTGTATGTGTGTGCTCATGTGTGTGTGTGTGTGTATGTGTGCTTTCATGACTCGCTTTCGCCCTTTCGCTTTGCGTGTTATTCGATCACGGTGTAACAGTGGGGGAACTGCACACATACACACGGAAGCGGGCGGCTGCGCTGTCCCCTCGATTACTTGACACCGCCTCCTCGGCTCTCTTCCTCTCCGATGCTTCTGCGCCTGTGATACGAATGAGTCGCCTTTTCTGCTGGATAGCCACCAAGCAGCGGCTGCTGTGCACCGGCACATGGCGCACTTGCCGACGTACCGTTCCCATCTCTGCCGCTTCTCGAATTCCGACAAGGGGATAGGTGACGTGGGTGGAGGTTGGCGAGCGTAGTGTGGGCGGCACGGGGAAGGGCGGCTGTGCTGGTGCCCTGCTTCCCGAGCCATTGCAGCCTTTCGCCGCTTGCACGGTGTTTCTGCCGCCGCTGCTGTATTTTTCTGCTTGCGTGCGTCCTCTCTGTCTTTCTCTGCTTCGCATTAACACGCACGGTCAACTCTATTCACCATGTGCGGTTGCCCCACCCCCTTTTGTATTCGCGTGCGACGCTTCATCACGTGTCGCCACCCACGCACGTTTTCATTTTGTGCCTCACAACCGCCGTGAAGCCCGTCAGCGGCGCATCAAGTCGGCGCGAAGTTGCAAGAGAGCGACAAGGAAGCCAAGGAAGAAACCATTGTGTGGGTGACTGCGCGCACACGCGCTCACCGAAGCAAGAGTGCACAGGCAAGTGGCTTCTGCTAAGCGCCATGCTCCGAATCGGCCGTACGCTCCTGGCGGAGGTCACGACCATCAACAGTACCACTGCATCGGTGAGCGGCCGTCTCATCCGGATACGCAAGAAGAGCAAGTGGATCGATCGGCGCAGCACCCGCGTGCCGCACAACGGCAAGGATATTTGGTACTTTGGCGATCAGCCCAGCTGCGCGCTGTGTCACATACGGTTCCGCTACAAGCAAGACTACGAGGCGCACAAGGAGAGCGAGCTGCACGTGAACCGTCTTCGGTGGGTCGAGACGATGAACTGGTGGAGGGAAACGGGCGAGCCAGCCTACCTCAAGGCGTCCAACGAGCAGTGGGAGTGGTTTGAGCAGCATGTGCTGCCCACCAAGGCGCAAGAAATGGGCTGCACCCTGGACGAGGCGCGGCGCGTGTACCGGCAAGCCATCATGACCGAGACCCCAACATGGCACCGACCGCTTCAATGCCCCACAGTGAAGCAGGAGGTGCAGGAGCCTCGTGATCAGCGGTGGCCTGCTTCTCCTAAATGGTAACGCTTGTGTGCATGAGAAAGAAGCGTGTAGGTTTGTGTTTGTGGGGTGGGTTCGACCTCAGCACACTCCGTGCATAGACGCACAGGGAGGCAGTGCGGCACCAGTGCGTCTCTGTCAGTCTTGTGCATGTGTGTGTGTGCGCGCAGCAAAGCCCCTGCCCTCAGGCTCCCGCCTTACGCCTGTCCGTTTTCTTGTCGCTTGCGTTAGCCGATGCTCGTGCTGCGTATGCGCGTTGTGCGCTGCCGGTTGTTGTTCTACTTACAAAAGGCTCACGAGCGCACCAGCAACCTACCCGAAACGAAATGCTTCGATTCGACGGGCACACACAACAAGATTCCGTACAGCTGCAAGCTAGAAGTGAGCGGGCGTGGTGACTTCCTTAGCAGGTCGAGGGGTGCACTGTCGTGCGACGCTGGAAAGGTGGTGGTGGAAGGGAAGGATACGTGCTGGACGTGGTGACCGCGACATAATCTGTGCGGTGCGCCGCGAGCCGTCGGAAAAAAAAGAAAGCGGCCTACCTTTGAGGGAGCTCACTTGCTCTCCCTCGAACACCTCATGTGAGGTCTACTGCACACCGAACGCTGGCGAATCCTCGCACAGATGGACGCGCGTATGTCTACGCGTGCCGCTATACTCGTTGTTCACGGCGTGCTTTTCACTTGTTGCCTACTCCTATCTCGTGCTGTACTCTGCTGTCCCACGGGGTGTGCTGGCAGCAAGCGCGCAAAGGACGATCGACCCTGTTTGCGTGTGTGTCTGCCCGCGTGCGCCTGTGCTGCGGCATTATATTCCATGAGCGAGGCATCCGAGGCCAGGGACACTTCCAAGGACTGGCTACATTGGAAGCGCACACTTGCGTTTCTCTGCGGGCACATCCGCAAGCGACTTTCCAACGAGCCCACTTCTCCTCTCTGTTTCGAGGTTACTGCCGTCTTCACCTCTTGGCTTCCCCTTTCTCTCTCTCTCTCACACACACACACACACACACACGCACACGTGTGCAGTTCCTAGCAGCGCACAGAGACCCACGACAGGATGGAGTCGCTTCCGTCTATTCTACCTTCCTCCCCTGTGAGCAAGAGGAAATCCCGCACGGCGCCTCCTTACACAACCACGGACGCGCATCCACCTTTTCGCCGCCCTATCCCCGGAGTCGCATCAACGATGGCATCTGCCGAGGACGGCATCAATCGTAATAGGCTTCGGCAGGAGGCTGGCCGACGCGTCCAACACATCACATGCGGTGTGGCCGAGCGCCAGACGTATCGGGATGTGCTGCTGCACATCGAGGATCGCTTCGCGCACGCGTCACACGAGGAACTGCGCCCTCTCGTGCTGCCGCCGCAACTGCCCTCGATTGTGCGGCCACGCGATCCGCAGATGTCAAAGTTCTCCCGCGGAATGACAATGCGTCATAGGCTCAAGGGAGGAAGCAGCGCAGGGGCCTTTCTCTCAGCAGCTGCCCTCACAGGAGGCCCAAGGCACGGGGGCACCGACGGCCACCGAGAACCCGCCGAGGCGACCACGGAGGCCTCCACAGAAGCAGCGTCCGCGTCCACTGGCTTCACGGACGCTCATAGGTGGGAGATGCTTGATGTGACGGACCGCGCCTTCTTCCGGCGCTTGACAGCGAACGCCCCGACGAGCACGTGCGGCTCGACGGCCAGCTCGACCGTGGCAGCACCTTCAGAGCCCCGCAACTTGGCCGCCTCAACGCCAATGGATCTACTGTCAACGTTGGCGGAGAAGTGTGCCTACTTGTGCGAGCTCGAGACGGCGGAGCGCCAATACGTCCTTGCGTACGAGAGGTGGGACCAACAGGTGGTGTTGGAGATGATGGCCGTGAACTTCGTAACGTTCGTCTTGAAGCCGTGCATGGACGTTCTGCGGAAAGAGGAGCTGGAGCAGCGGGAGGCCATCGCGCAGGAGGAGGATCGGCTCAGCTTCTATATGTACAATGACTCCTCGCTCGCACTGCAGGTGCAGGAGGGCAAGAAGGCCCTGAAGGCCCGCATGCTGCAGCTAGACCGCATTCTGGGACTGACGTCGGCAGCACCGCGGTCCACAGCGCTCGTAGAGGCACCAGCGGAAGCGACTCACGCGACTTCTGTAACCGCGGCCCCGGCGTCAGCGGCGGTGCCAGTCCAGTCGGAGGGGGTAAGCAAAGGCTCGCCGATGTCTTTCTCGTTGGATGCGCGCACAGCTTCCTTGGTGGCAGTGACGTCGCCACAGCTGCCGCTTGATACCGGCGTGCCCAGCGACGAGGCGCGGCGCATACTCCGGAGGTATGTGCTACAGCGCCACGGCGCCTCGCTGAGCGCCGTCGGTGCATGCACTGCGATGGCACAATATGACAACAACTGGCCGCAAACGATGGCCTCAGCCTATCCCTCCGGCGACAGGAGTGACACTGTGTGCCAGTCATCCACGCTGATTCTGCCGCCCATCGCCAGCGCGCAGGCACCACGCCGCAACGCCGTCGGCATCGCTGACTACATCGCCCTTCTCGATGAGAGCACAAAGTACTATGAGCAGATCGTCAAGACTGAGGAGCGCTGCCGCACCGACATGAACCAGGCCTTCTACGAGGAGCTGCAGGTGGTGCTCGAGTGGCAGCGGCACCGCATGCACCTTGAGCGGCTTCTATACTGGCGGCGCCAGCGCGAGACCGTCTTGCAGGAGGAGGTCGAGGCGCTCATCACTGTCACCCCTGTGCTGCGGCTGGATGCGAAGGTGCTGCTGTTGCTGGAGATCCTGGAAGGGGAGGAGGAGACGGCGCGAAGGTCCGTTCAGGACGAGGAGCACGCATTCTTCCAGCTGCTAAGGCAGGCGGGTGAGGACTTGCGTGACGTCAACAACAACGTCTCCCTGCAGGAGCGCTGTATGGACACCCTCAGCTCGAAGGTGTGGGCGGCAGAGGCGGTGGCTCGGCGGCGGCTCGTCATTGCTGAGGAGGCGGATGTGCGCCGCTACTCGGAGCGGTTGTATCGCGAGCATCTCACTGCGACTCTGACAGGCGGCATGGCGCAGCTGCGTGCACTGTGGCACGTGAGCACCGTCTCTGCGCAGTGCGCGGCGCTGCAGGTGCTCCAGAAGGCGTTCCGTCGCTCCCTGTGCGGGCGTCTCGGGTGGCGGTTCACGCATCAAGCGCTGGGATGCGAAATCAACGACGCCCGAAACGCGAAAAAGATCGCCACCGGCAAGCTCGCCTTCCAGTCCTTCAAGAACACGCTGTTGGCCGAGAGGGCGCAGTTGTGCGAGGAACAGGCGCAGCAGCACCTCCGTGAGCAGTACAAGCTGTTCACCAATGAGTCTGGCGACCGCGCGGCGGTGTGCGCGGAGCAGGAGTGGAGTCGCAATGGCGTTGCTCGAGCACGCCTGCTGCACGTCGAGGAGGTGTACGCGCCGCTGCTCACGGGGACGGTGGTGGCCGAGAGCGAAGCTCGACTGGAGCTGGAGGTGGAGGAGGAGCTGGACAGAGACGCTCTGCTTGTCACCAACACGGCTTTGATCCGTATAATTGAGCAGAAGGAGGCCACACTGCTGCAGGAGAGGGCTGGACGCAAGTCTACTGTGCGCGAAGAGGAAACGTCGTGGCGCCAGCTGCTCAGCGTCGAGTATGACGAGCGTGAGGTGCACCGCATCGATGAGGAGGCTCGCGCGGCAACACGCGAGACTGCTCGGGCCGCCTTCGCTGAGGCGGCAGTGGACGAAAGCTGCCGTCATCATGAGCGCGCCATGTTGATGCACGTCGCTCGCATGAGTGAGGCCCTTGTCAGACTGCTCAGCTACGAGGTGGGCGATAGCGCGAGGCGGCGTGGCATTGAGCAGGAGGAGGCGGTGGCTGCTCGCAACTTGCTCGACACGATGGCCACCACTCAGTGTGCCGCGTACGCGTCCACCCTTGAGCAGTGCCGCCAAGTTGAGCTTGACAGGGTGCACCAGCAAGCGATCTGCATCGAGGAAATGGAAAACCGCGCGAGTATACTGCACGAGGAGGCCGCCGCGTGGGTCACCACGGAGCAGGAGGCACTTATTCTGCTCTCGGGTCCACTGCATGACCTGTTGGCGCGCCGCGGCGCTGTGAACGTGATTAGTACGTGGTACACCGCCCTGCGCAACGGCGAGATTGGGCGGTCTGTGTCACGACAACGGCTTCGCCAGGACCTTTCCCGTCATCGCGAGGAGCGTCAGCTGCGCTCGCAGCAGATCGCGCAGCGGCTTCACACACAGCATGTGCGCAGCCAGCTTGACACCCTGATGATGGAGATGCAGAAGGATCAGCAGGAGGCGATGCAGCAGCTGCTGAATACCCTCGTGAAATTCGAGGAGCCGCGTAAGCGCGAGCAGATCGCGTCGCTGCAGGAGATCGTCTTTGGGATTCTCGAGCGCAACGCGGAGGCCCACCTGGTTGAAGTTCGCCGCAACTTTGTCAACACCGAGGCGCTGATCTGGCAGCAGGAGTCGTACGAGCGGAAGGTGTTGACGAAGGCGTGGCGCCGCACGCGTGAGGAGCTGCTAGAGCAGAGGCGTCTGCAGCTGAATGAGGACTACTTTGCGCTGCGCATTCAGCGTACGTGGAGAAAGTACGCGGCAGAACTGGAATGCAGGCGCAAAATGTCAGTGCAGCTCGCGCAGTTGGCGGCGCTAGAGGTGCAGGCGCGTGCGGCAGTGGGGCTCGAGGAGCTGGAAGAGGCAGCAACGCAGCTGCACAAGCTGTGCCTGTCCTCCTTGTACGTTGACACGCACGTGCGGCAATCTCTCATGCGCGCGTGTGACGAGCTCGCAGTCGTCGTCGCGGATGCGACGCAGGCAGAGGAGTGGAGCGAGCGAGTGTCGTTGTTGTGGGAGATGTGCTACGAAGACTGCGATCCGTGTCTGTGTGAGGACGAAGCCCGCGCACGACGTGTGCTCGAGGCCCAGTTCCACAAGCCATTTCTGCTTCAGTCCGAACTCAAGGACGAGGAGCATCTCCAGCGTACGATGCTGATGCGGGAGCGCACACTCTTCCTGCTGCGCATTCTCGCGCGCGAAGAGCATCAGCGACGTCTATCGCTGATGTCGGTCGAGGACCAGCAGAGGGTGTCGCTACATGAGCAGCTTACCGCTTCCACACCAGTCGATGTGCAGGTGCAGTAGGCGGTGACGCTGGTAGGGGGCGGCGTCGAGCTCTCCTTTCACCGTGAGCACACTTTTCCTTTTCTCTCGGCGTGCGCCACTTTCCTCTGCGCGTCATTTCTTTCGGCTCTTGGGGCAGAGTCTGGATGTATAGACAGCTGTGGGCGTGTGTGCGTGCTTTCGCCCAGACGCAATCACTTTCTATTTCGTTTATCTTAACTCCAAGTTGTAGTGAGTGCAGCGCCACACCGCCAAGCGTGCAAGTGGCACACACGCGAGGCCGACGCCTTCGTTGTACTTGGCAGGTGCAGACGCACGCGTACAACCCGTGATGCTTCCGTTCGTGTGCGGAAGCAGAATATGTACACACAAGCACAGCCCCCTCCCCCTCCCCCGTCATTCTCTTCTTCATTTTCTGTTCACTTTGGTTTTCTGACATGTCCTTCGTTTTTCTTTTTGTTCGGTTGGAGCGACGGGCAGCAAGTGAGCGCGCGCCTATCCGGTCTTGCCTGCCTGCCTGCCTGCGTGTGTCTTTTTCTCTCTGTATGGAACCCGGCACGGCTATTATTGCGCACGTGCGTTCGCTGCGTGTATGCGGAGCCTCCCCCTCTACGTGTCTCCTTCCCAATCAGCCCGCGTCCCATCCTTATGGTGCTCGTACGCGTTGGCATCGCCTCTCACCTCACCTCACCTCACCTCACCTCAACTCTCTCTGTTTCTATTCCCCGTCTGTCGCGCGTGGAGTGGGGCAGGCTCCGCAGACAGCCTCTGGTGTGTGTACCGCTGTACTTCGTTGTGAGGCAGTTGGCCTCTCTCTCTCTCTCTCCTCCTCTTCTTTGCCATGTAACCACACACTCACACACACAGAAAAAAGTGAACGGCTTTGCGCGTTCACTGCATCCTTCACCCCCTTTCTCAGCAGCGGAGATGGGGCAGCGATGTATGGGAACGGTGCAGTGCTTGTTGAGGATGCACCTCGCTAGCTGGCTGCACTGGGATCGGTGAGTGGCGTGCGTGTATGTCCTTCCGTGAAGTGCTCGAACGGACCTCATCGGACAGCAGACACTGCGTCGGCCGACATGAACATTGTCGCGGCATTGATCGCTGGCCCATGTCTTCGTCGCCTTCCCCCGGGCCGGAGTGTCTCGGGCACAACTGCGAATCCGCGCGCGTCAGTTGCACACTTCCAGTGCTGCTGGCAGGGGCAAACAATCCGAGGGATGCGGCCGAGTCGCTGCCGTTGACTTGCACCCCCACTCTCTTTCATCACTCCTCTCCTGGCGCGCCACCCCTTCTCTCTTCCCTTCTCTCGATGTGTGCTGCTCGGTGTTGCGGTTGTTGCCGGACACCGCCGTCCCGCTTCTCTCCTCCAGTCGTGTCGTTTTCTTGTTGCTGTGAAGCGGCCCAGCACAACTGCACACAACTTTTACTCGTTCCCCTCTGTCGCTCGTCACCTCGCTCGCACTGACGTCCGCGGCAGCGTGGGAGAAGATTGAGCACTGCCGTCTTGTATTGAGTGCTTCAGACGCCGTAGCAGCGCACAACGACGGCCACAGCGCGCTGCCTACTCAGCACGCAGTGACGTGTGCACCGCAATCCTGGAGTGCATTGACACATATCTTTTACGTACGTCTCCTACACCCACACACCCACCCACACCCACCCACACCCGCGCCGATATTCAGGCTGTCCAACCCCCACTCTTCCTCCTCTTCCTCTACAAAACTCAATTTCTGTCAAGCAACAATGAGCGACGTGGACGTGGTGGCGAATTTCGTGGTCATGACGGGGGCCACCGAGGATCAAGCCATCCACTACCTTTCCACGTACGACTTCAACTTGGAGGATGCTGTCCTGGCGTTTCAGGTAGACAATCCTCATCCCTCGCCGCTGCACACGGGAGAGGACTCTGCCCACTACTCCAGCGTCGACACAGGCTCACCCATGAGCGCGCCATCGCCGGCCTCGCACCAAGTGGAAGGCTTTGCGTTCCCCCAGGCGGCTCAGCGTCCACCTACGCCACCGCGACAGCGAGCCCTTGCCTCCTCGACTGCCGAAGCGATACAGCGCCTCTTCGCCCGTCCTGACTATGTAGTGGGCAGCGACAGAGCCACCTTCGACGCTGAGTGCGAGAAGGCCGCGTCGCGCCACTGCTGGGTCGTCGTGTCCGTCGTGGACAACTCGTTCCCCTGCGAGTGCTTTACGCGCGATATCTGGGCCAGCGACGCCATGCGCTCCCTCACCAGCGGCAGCCTGTTTTGCTATGAGATCAACGTCACGCACACCCGCGGCATGGCCCTGGCCGAAAAGTACCACGTCGACAACGGCAATCTGCCCCGAATGTTCATGGTCGATCCGGTGACTCAGTTTAAGGTGCAGGAGCTGCCGCTCATCTCCTCTGAGGTGTGGCAGTTTGACAGCGCCATGGTGGTGGATGCCATCATGCTCTTCATCACGAACCACGACCCCCCACACGACCCGTTTGCCAGCACGAATGATCCACCGCAAAACGAAGGCGGCGGTGGTGATAGCGCTGAGTCGGCGTCCGCAGGTGCAAGCGTGAAGGCGCCGGTCGTGGTGGACGTGGATGAGGGCGACAGCGAGGCCGAGATGGTATCGCCTCCGATGATATCACGGAGCGTCGCCGGAGCGGTTGCTTCCACGACGAGAACGCTGGAGGTTGGCGAGCCGGTTCCAGTCGTCGCTCCCTCCCCGGTGACGCTGGACGAGTACACGGTTCCGGAGGGCACCACAGGCGATGCCAGCAGCGTCTTTCGGCTGCGCTGCCGACTGCCGCATTCGTCTTCCACTCTGCAGCTGCGCCCTGACACCCCGGTAGCGAGGCTCATCGACTACTTGGCGTATCTCTTGTACGCGGAGGACACCACGCGCTATTCGGTTCCGCCGCGGATTAGCATCTTCAGTGGGTTTCCTCCAAAGAACATGACTGCCAGGGAGATGGAGGGCGTCACGCTGAGCACGTGGGACGGCGTTCGGAGCGGCGATGTCTTGATGGTCCGCGCAAATGCGTGAAGTGCCGACGGCATTTCGTTGCTGTGCGAGAAGGAAGTCTCCGGGAGTCTGCTGCTGCTGCTGCCGCTGCCGGCGGTGCAGCTGTTGCGACTGACACATGCACATCCTAATCACTGTTGTCACCTCTCCCTCTGCGTCGGGGTACACGCGGCCACACAGGTGTTCGCAAATCGTCCCGTGCGCACGTGCGCCACTTGCGTCGCTCTCTGCTCCTCTCCGTTGAGAGAAAGACGCAGGGCACACAAAGCAACAGCCGCTGCTTGTGTTGCCTTTACGTGGTCTTCAGCGGCCTTCAGGCGTGCGTGCACGCGCGTGTCTGCTGCAGCTGCTGGTCACGTGTGTGTGTGTGTGTGTGTGTGTGAGTACGCGTCACTGCCTTGTCGCCGTCGACATCACGTGGGGCTTGACTGTTTTTTCACGACCAGGTGTCTGCGGAGGCATACTGAAGGTTTGCTCCTTTTGGTAAGGCAGCGACGCACAAAGGCGGGCCACGAGAGAAGAGGTCGGGACGATAATGGCCGGGGTGAGGATGTTGTATCAAAACGCTCTGCGTCCATTGCTGCGCAGGTGTGATGGTGATTGTACCAACGGTGGGTGCATGCGCCGCGTGTGTTGCTGGGCGCTCGTCCACTGGACTTGTCCTCCATTCACTTTGTGCTGAGAAGAAACATACATGCACTAGAGCTGGTGAAGAGCAGCCGCTCACAATGTTCTCCTGCCTCTCACTCTCCCTTGCTCGCACTTTTTCCGCCACTTTGGTGTGTTGCTGATGCTTTGATGCACCCTCGTCACACACGCGTCTCGGCCTGTTGGCCGGTCTGTGGACTTCTTCTCTTCTCCCCTTCTTCCTTCCACACGGTGGACGTGCACCCCGCCACTACGACTCCTCATCCACATCTTCTTCGTTCTACTGTTACAACACTTCGACACACACACACACATACATACACACACACACACACACACCGGATACGAGGCACACCACACTCCGTTCGCCTATCTATATATCTGTGCTCCAGCAAGGTTGCGGGCCCTGGTGCGTGGGGTATTGTGCTCAGGCATTGCGTGTGTATGAGCTGCCCAGCCTCACAGAGGCCGCAGCTGACGGCTGCAGCAATGCCAGTTGCAGACAAGCCGAAGGAGAGGAGGCACAGGAAGTCCAAGGAGGCCTCAACAGAGGGTGGCCATCACCACCACCGCTCACACGAGAAGAAAAAGGGAAAGAGCGCCGCCACCGCAGATGCATCGACTTCGTCGACGATGACCTTGTCTGCACCCAAACGCCGCGGCACCGAGGCGGATGAGGATGATGAGGACTGGGAGGAGAACCGCGCCGCTGTGGAGCGGCTTTGCTCACAGTACCCCAACAACGTCTGCGCCGACTGTGGGGAGACAGGTACTCGCTGGGCTTCCGTCAACTATGGCGTCTTTGTGTGCATTCGCTGCTCCGGCGTGCATCGCTCCTTGGGCGTGCACATCTCGAAGGTCAAATCGACAAACATGGACCGATGGTCCCTGGCAGAGGTGCGTCTGATGGAGGCGATCGGCAACGCCAAGGCGAAGACCCTCTACGAAGCCCGTCTTCCCACTGGCGTGCGTCCCTCTGGCCGCGCGGATGCCGCGGCGGACGACGCTGTCAGGTCCTTCATCCAGCGCAAGTACGAGCAGCGCGAGTTTGCCATGCGTAACCTCCAGGACGTGCTCGGAAGGCTGTACAAGGACACCGGATACGGCCGACCAAAGATGGCGTCGAAGCCGGGAGCGGCAGCCGAGGGGACCGTCACCTCGTCCACGCGAGGCAGCAGCTCTGCTGCCGTGCCGACCGATCGGGCCGCCGCTACAGGTAAGAGAGGCGATACCATGCGCGCCCTCTACGGCGATGCCGCTGCGGAGATGCAACGGGGCTCGACGAGGAGGAAGGACGCGGCCAGGCTGTCCGCGGCGCTGGCACCAAAGCCGACGTACGGCACATTTGGTATGGTGAACGTGCCAGGGGAGGAGTACGAGGCGCGGTGGCAGCGCACGCTGGCGGTGTTCTCCTCTGTAGAGCCCCTGCCAGCAGCGGCGGCGGCGCCAGCAGGGGAGATGCTGAGTGCAGATGAGAGGGGAAAGAAAGGCGGTACCACGATTGTCACTCCTCTGACAGACCCTAGCGACACCACTGCTGAGCGTCCGCAGATGGGCGGAGCGGAGGCGACTCCGGCGGCAGCTTCGGCTTCCTCCGTTGTAGTGTAGCCTCTCTTTTCTTTCGGTGTCGTCTGCCCAGCTGCGTGCGCGCGCGCGTCTGCGCTCGCAGGTATCGTGGCTGTTGTGTACACTTCGTCTGTAAGGACCAAGCAGCGAACGAAGAAAAAAACATAATCAATTGCTCACGTTGTGCATATCAACGCAGTGCCTCGGCTGCAGCAGTAGCTGATGTGTTGTGCTGCGTATCCATGCATAGTGAGAGAATGAATGTAGGCGAGGTCGGTGAGAGTGGGCAGAGGCGGCCCGCTTCAAGAGGTGTTCGCTGACGTGTTTCTTTCCATGTGTGTGCTGCTGCATGAGCGTGGTGCGAGTTTGGATGCTTTTTAGTTGTGTTGTTGGTCCCCGACCCCCCCCCCCCCTTTGGCGGACAACAACATGACGCACTACTGATATATTCTCTTTCCGGAACCCCTTCCTCCCCCCCGTTACCACCTCACCTCCGAGTCCGACGCAACTACGTGCGACCACACACAGGATAACGTAGCAGCCAATCGACTCATTTTGTGTCTGTGCGTCGACCCTTTATAACTCTCCCACCGCACGCAGGCACGCCATACTCTCTCTCTCTCTCTCAGCGGCTTTCGTTGATTCCACGTGCGTAATCGACGGGAAAACAACATCCAAGGCACACGCATCACGCACCCGTTCTCTGTGCGCACTTCGTATTCACTGCCATGCCTGCCTACATCGATGCTGATGTGGCGGCGCTGAACCGCCTGTTGGAGGAGCTGCGCCGTCATCCCGGAGACATTCATCTCCGTGAGCTTACCGCTCTCAAAGATTGGGCGATGGAAGCCGGCGCCCGCTTTCCTGCTGCTGCCACCCCTCCGGCGTCTGCTGGGGCGGCCGCAGTCCAGGGCGATGCCGAGAGCGAGCCCGATGATGAGCGCTGGTCGCTGAGCGATGGGGAGCCGGAGGCGATCCCTGCGAAGAACGGCGAACCGTCTGATGCAGACGTGGATGCCGCCATGGCTGCAAAGGGCGAGGCCGCGGAGCTGCACGGCGAAGGCAAGCAGGAGGAGGCGATCGCCAAAATGGGCGAGGCGCTAGCGTACAACCCCGGCAATGCCATGTACTGGGGAATGCGCGCGCTGTACCACCTGGAATTCAACAAGCCGCGCGCGGCCCTGCACGACGCCAACAAGGCTCTCGAGCTCAATCCGCAGAACGTGCGCGCGCTGCGTGTGCGCGGCACCGTGAACCGCCATCTTGGCCACTGGGAGGACTCCCTGAAGGACCTCAGCGCCGCCCAGGCGATCGACTACGATGACAAGACGAACGAAACGCTGAAGTACGTCCAGTCCCGCGCCACACAGCGCCACAAGCGGCAACTGGCGCGGCATCACGCTGAGGAGGAGGCTGCTGCAAGACGGCAGGAGGAGCTGCGCCGTCAGCGCCAGAGGGAAGCCGAGGAGGCTGCAGCGGCTGCGGAGGCGCAGGCGGCGCCGGGGAGCATGCCCGGTGGCCTGCCTCGCGGCTTCCCTGGCGGGATGCCTGGTGGGATGCCTGGTGGGATGCCGGGAGGGATGCCGCCTGGTATGGAGTCCGTCCTACAGGACCCCGAGATCATGGTCGCCATGCAGGACCCCGAGGTGGCGCCGAAACTGGCCCAGATGATGCAGAACCCCATGGCCGCGATGAGCATGATGAACGACCCAAAGGTGGGCCCTGTCATGCAGAAGATCATGGCGAAGATGATGGGTGGAGGAGGTATGCCAGGCGGCATGGGTGGCATGGGCGGTATGGGTGGCTTTCAGGGTGCTGGCGGCATGCCCTCTCACCGTGGTGCTGCTGACGGCGCGTCGGGCTCGACTCGGAGAGACGATCTCGACTAAGACCGCAGGTGGCACGGCAGAGCAAGTTCAAGGACGGTGAAGAATAGAACCACTCATGGAATGCACTTGATCGAGTAGCCGTGACCCCCGCTTTACCGCAGCGTGTTTTCGTCCGTGAAGAAGTGGCATCTACACCATCGCATACGTATCCTCTCTCTCTCTCTCTCTCTCTCGGTCATCGGTGCCCCCTGCCCCCTTCTCTCTCCCCTCTGGTTCGCCTCTCTTGGCACGCCTTCTCGCTTCTGTATATCGCTTCTTCTAACGCTTGACTTCCTCGTTTTGTTTTGTTTCTCACCTTTTCTTTCGCATGCTTCCCTCATCGTTTCGATGCGCCCATGCACTGCCCCTTCTCACCCTCCACCACCCTCTGTGTCTGTGTGTGTTTGTCTCTCTCTCTCTCTCGCTGTACGACAGCATGGAGGTGTTGGGTGCGCGTGTTTGTGGAGGTGGGTGGGTGGGTGGGTGATGGAGTTTGTACTTGCATCGCCTGTTCACCGGCTAGCGGTATTTCTTTCGTCTCGGGTGTGTGCATTATTGCTCTTTTTGCGGCGCACTCCCTCGCTCAGGTCTCTGCGGAAAGTGGGCGGCAGCCATGTCTCAGCACCGTGGCCGAATCGCGATACTGTATCTCCTCTGGCTCCTAACCACCTCGTATAGGCGCGTCGCAACGCCCAACAGTCTGCGCAAGAAAGGGAGCGAGCGCCGACGGCAAGCGCTCATCCAGAGGCAAAGGACAACAGTCCTCTATGTCTCGCTCGCAAGAGCTTGCTGGGCTGATGTGCGCACGTAGTTGGGCGGGTAGGAATTAAAGCACATCTTCTCCTCTGGCTACCCTCATGTCAGGCTGTCACCTGGTTGGTCTCTCCTCGCTAGCGGTCTCGCTTATCACCCGCGTCGAGGTGCGGCTGCTAATATGTGTGTGCAAGCGTAACGCGGAATACTGCGCAGAGATTCTCTTTTCTTTTTTTTTTGCGGATCTGCCTTTTGTGGCGGGATTGCCCAGCATATCGCTTGCTGTGCCGTCGTCTCTTCGAGGCCACCAGCTTCTTCCTTGTTGGAGTCCCTCCTCTCTGCGAGCAGCGCCTCGGATGCGGGGGGGGAGTCGGTGTCTGTGTGCTAGCGTTTTGGTCTCCCTCTCTCTCTCTTTCTGTCTGTCCGCGTACTTGTCCATTTCGCTCTATGTCGACATGCTTCTCTCTCACTGCCTTTCTTGCTCACGTCTCTCTCTCGCCTGTGCGTCTTTCCCTCATCGCCAAAGTTGCTGCGCTTACACCTCAGCTGCTGTGGCACCGTCTTCTCTCACTCGAAAAAGAAGCAAGCCAACGCAACGCCCGCCGTCCCACTGCTCTCCCCAGCTTCCGGACACGCACACACACGCACACACACGCACGCACACACGCACACACACACACACACACACACACACACACACACACACACACGCACGCACGCACGCACACACACACAGAGAGAGAGAGAGACGCTACCGTATACCCACGCAAACGGAGAAGAAAGAGAGAAACAGAATGCCTTCGCAGCGCAACGGTTCGCGGGCCCGCAGCCGCAGCCGCAAGGGCCGCTCTGTCTCCCGCTCCGGCACTCCCACGCGCGCTCGAACCCCCGCCAGCTCTCGCAGCCGACGCCACAGTAACAGCACTCCCCCTTCACAGGAGGTGAGGGCTCCGAAGGAGGCTCCTGCTATCTCCATGTGGGAGGCAGACGCTAAGTTGATGGCAGCGATGCACCGTCGTCGTTCTCGCGGCATGCACGGCTTCTTTCGGAACGATAAGGTGCGCTTGTGGGGCTACTGGGCCGCAGTCATCATGCTCCAAGTGATGATGATCGTTTGGGCCAAGTGGGCCGTGGACATGTACAAGTCGTACAAAGCGAGCCACTAGAGCGCACAAGTGTCACGGTGTGCACGAGCGTGTTGGTCGGTGCTGTACGAGTCACACCTCGTCTTTTCTCGCTCACTTACCAGCTCCTCCACACGTCCCTTGTCCTCTAACCCCCTCCTGATCTGAATGGCACGCCTTTACGGCACGTTGCTCATCGCTCCATCCCTGTCCCTCCCCGCATAACACTCTGTGTTTTTGTGTACCTGTACGTCTCGTTATTGGTGTTCGTGGGGGCGTGTCTCCCATGCTGATCTCCGATCTGGCGGCGTTGGTGAGTTTCTCTGCATCTTTCCCTGTGTGATTGTGTGTCTGTGCGGGCTTGAAGAGGGTGCACGTGCTTGTGTATCCCCTATAGATACGGTGTGCATTCGTGTGCGTTGTAAACGGAGCGAGGCAAGAGGGTCAGCGGCGGTGATGCAAGCAAGAGAGAGGGGCTGCAATGAGAGCCTGATTATACAGAGTTAGGTGGAGGTGGAGGGAAGAGGGGATGAGCTGGAAGGAGAGACGTGTGGGGGAAGAGGGGGCGACGTCAGTGGCAAAATACTGCTTGAGATATGGGTTCTTATAGATTGTAGGTGTCTGTTAAGCATAGGTTTGAGTTTCCCATGTGGGTAGCAGGAAAGACGGCGTTGATGAATGTCACTTATCTAAAGAGAGAGCGGTAGTGGCGGATGCAGTGTTGGTGTTGGGGGGGGGGCGACGGACGCTTGTGGTGGTGGCACCTCCGCACCCTCGCCTTGTTCCCCTCGTTTCCCTCTCTCTTGCTCGTTGTGCTGTGTTGTTTTCTCTGTACTAGAATGTTTTTTTTTCTTTCTGATCTTTTTCCGTCGGACGCTTACGGGCACACACACACACACACACACACACACAAACACACAAACACATACACACATACACATACACACCCCTGCACAGGCGCACACCAGCGGAGGAGCGTGGCGGCCATGTTGACGTACACAGAAACTGCTGTTTGGGATCTCGGTGATCGTCATGGTGACGGGCAGATCAGTAGGCCAGATCCCCTTCTCAAGTGAACCACACCGTCGCATGAGTGTCTGAGCTCTCCCCCGTACAGTGTGTCCCCCCCCCCCCGGTGCACTCGTCTGCCTGTGCCTGTGCGTGTGTGTGCGTGTGTGAAGGCGTTCGACGACGTTCATACGCACCCTCTTCTGTTTGGCCCCCCTCTCCTCCCTCCTGTTCCATCTCCAGTTGTACCATGTCTCTGTCGTTTGCCACTGTATGCAAGTGTGTGCGTGTGCTTGTCTGCATGTATGAGCCCGTCGCTATGTATGTCGTGTGCGTGTTTTCGGGCCTCAGCGTGGGCGCGCTGTGCATGTCCCTCCCTCCCTCCCCTCCCTCCCTCGCCCTCGCACACACATCACCTCCCACACCCACACGCACACGACGGACGCTTCTTTCCCTACTTTTCCTGTTTTTCTTTTCTTTGCACCTCTCTTGCCCCCTGTACGTCTGACCGATGTTTCACTTGGACTGCCCATATCCATCCTTTCATCCCACAGTTTTGTGTTCTTTTCTCTCCCTCGATGCCACCTCCCCGTCCTCGCAGGCTTAATGTGGCCGTTGTCTCGCTCTCCTCACCTTCATCGCTGCCTGGCAATGTCCCAGTAGCGTACCACTGCCACGACTCTCTCCATGTTTGCCCATCAGCTCCTGGGCGTCTCGTGCGTCTCCGTCTTGTCGTGGCATCTGCCGTGGACTGTGGACCTCTTTTCGTGTGTGCGCTTCAGTTGTCACAGTTACTGTGATTGATGTTACCTTTCAAGGGATGCAGCGGAGGTGGGTGGGTGGGTGGTGGTGCTGGAGACGGTGACGTGGTGGTTGCAGGCGGAACCGAAGGAAAAACAAGAAGAGAGAGAGCGCGATGGAGATGTAAAATGCGTGGTGTCGCTGTGTGCAGTGGTGTTTGCCAGCGACTGCCCCGCTCCCACATCGCCTCCGCCGCGGCGTCACTGATATCGCCGTCATCATCACCATGGCAGCTAAAGAGCCGTACTCCCCCCTCTCTCTCCTTCTTTCCATCTCGCCCTTGTGACGCATCTTCTGTCCTTCACGTTGCTAGACACATGACCGAACTCAAGCCAAGAAAAGTCACCGGGCCCAACCGCAGCACAGGGTCTCCGGACGTGGCGTTCATCTTGCGGAGCCACCAGCCACCAGCCCCCCCCCCAACACGTGTGCGTGAGCCTATGTGTGTACGCGCACATAGCTGAGCCGAGTCCAGGTCATTCGTGGAGGGCTCTGTGTACCAGTATGCACGTGCACCGCTGTCTGGCGTGGTGGGGAAGGGGCAGTGCTAAAGCGTGCGGAAGACCCCAACGCTTGCTCACTGCGCTCGCCTCCTCTCTCCCGCCCATTATGTGCCTGAGGGAGGCATGTAAAGTGAGAGCGACCTGCTTAGCGGCGAATGGCGCGCGTAAGACGGAGGGTGGTGTGGATGGCTGCGCTGCTCCCCTCACAATGTGGAAAGGGCTTGCAGGCACGCTCCGATGTCGCACTGCTCTCGTCGTCGTGCTTCTTCCTCTGTGCTTGCGTGTGCGTGGCGCTTCTTTGTTGGGCTCTCACATCTCCTCCTCTGCCACGCTCACAGGGCGCCGCGGAACTCATTGTCCCGGTACCTATGTGGGCGCCATGATCACGGAGGACGCCTCCGTGCGCGGTATCGCAGGGCCGACGGCTGGTGTGGGGCGCTGGAGCGCCACCCCGGCGGAGATGCACCCGGTGGCGACCAGCATAGTGGGGCGGGTAGAGTTTTGAAGGCGCCGGGGCCGTGCTCTCCGATGACCGGGTCGGCGCGTTGCTGTGCCGGCGTGTGTCTACGGCTGCTCTGCACCGCGCGATGGGCCCTGCGACAGGCGAGGGGTGGAGGTGGGGAGGGGGAGCAGCGTCGCGCGGCGTTGGGCCTCCTGCCGTGCGGCAGAGAGGGCGGACGCATGAGGGACAACGTTTGTGCGTTGCGCGAATTGGGTTAGCGAGACCGCTCTGCGCGGATGCATGTGGGGCTGCATTACTGTGTGTCGTCTCCGCTCCTCTTTTGTCTTTCTGCGGGTGCCAACTTCCCCACCGCCCTCTTCAAAACGTGCCTGCACGTGCGCATGTGTGCGAGAGCGCACACGCACAGAACAGCAGAGCAGTCGTCATGGAAGCTCCAAATTACGGCCGTACAGGACTGCTGACCTCCCGTCGCGGTGGTCTGCCCGTGACACGCCCCCGCCTGCTGTTGCCGGGGAGCTCGGCCGCATCCCGCCCGGTCAAGTGGTATCCTTCTCTCCTCACCATACCACAGCAACTACTGGATGCGCTGCGCCGCGAAGACGACGCCGAAGGTGCGGATGGTAACGTGCCCGGGACAACGACGTCGTATTCCTCGGACCCCACACTGATCACTTACTTGCGCGTAGCCACCATCGCCGAGTGCCTGGTGCAGTGGTGGCGCCGCTGGGCGGCAGCAGCGGCATCGAAAAGGACTACTGAAGCACTTGCCCCCACAGGCCCATCGCACGAGCAGCTCTCTGCCCTCTACACAGGGATACTGCAGTGGCATCGGGACGAGCTCGTCAGCGGTAAAACGGTACCATCTTCAGCGCTGGCGCACGGCTCGTCGTCCTCGAGTACCTTCTTCATCCCCGCCTACAAGCTGCTGGCCATGAAGCACGACAGAAAGGTGGCGGAGTACGCCAACATCACCTGGCGCTCGGTGTGGCTGCTGGGGAAGGATCCAGATGTGAATGATGTGCCGCTCGAACACCCCTCTTGCTCTGGCCAGCACGCCTCAATGGAGATGCGGTTTGTCTTGGCGGACGAGGCTGCTCTTGACGCCTACGTAACGGAAAAGGTGAAGACAATGTCGCCTGACGCACCGATGCTGCCTTCATCGGGAGCGGATGTGCCTCCGTTTGCACAGAGCAAGCAGGCTCTGCGATCCTTCTGCACTGGCATGTGGGCAATGTTGGAGGAGGCCTTGACCTCTGCCGGCGGCGACGCGTCTGTTGTGTGGACGGCCGAGTTACAGCTGATTGATCTGGGGTCCACTAACCACACAAAGCTGAATGGCGAGGTGGTGCCGGCAATGGAGGCGACGACGGTGATTGACTCGGATGTGTTGGAGTTTGGCTGCTCAACGCGCAAGTACGTGGTGATGCGTAGTGCGTAGCTGCTGCGACCAGCTCGCTGGATGGGGCTCGGCGTGTGGGCTGTGTGAGGCGTTGATGCCTAATAATTTGTGACGCTTCATCTCTCCATGGGCACGGACGGGAAGCACCGATGGCATCGACAGCAACAGTGAAGTCACTACATGGCAGGATAAACAATACTGTACGCGTGCGCGTCCATGAGGGTGGGCATGTCGGTCTCTTCTCGCCAAGAGAAAACGGTTTCGCTACCGCTATTGTGCTATCCGGCGTTTTGCGACCGCTGCGCGAGAGCCACGCACTCCCTCCCCCCGCTTCTTCTCTGTGGCGTTTTTTTTTTGTTGTTGTTGTGTTGTACCTGAGGCGTTTGTGCCTATGCAGCGCCCAAGCCGTACGCACCTTTCCACGACCTCCTCGTGCCACCCAGCGAAGCTGCGCGCTGCCGGCGCCTCTCTATCCACTTCTTCCGCGCTGGCCCCTCTCCCATGCACTTCCCCTCCTCTTCCCTCAAACCGCCCCCTCCTCTCTCTTTGAACTCCTATGCGACGCATGGGTGCGTGCAGTGACGTGCCAGTGCTTGTTGCGTTGGTCTTCCTCCCTCTTTCTCATGTACATGCACAAGGCAATTACACAAGCACGCCAGTAAATACACACACGGACACCAACGCCCCATCATCCACCATAGATTGTACATCGCCGTGAGAGTTTTTCACCAGCACGGGCAGCGCTGCCACTGCATGACCGACGTGCTCTTGGACATCAGTGCCTCCCTCCTCCCCCCTTTGTTTGCTTTGTGGCGCCCACCGTGATATATGGGAGCTCGCTCTCCCTCCCTTCCCTTTCATCGTGTTTTCTGCTGTCTCTGCCCTTACCAGCGCCCTCTTCCCTGTCGCACGCACCGACATCCCTTCATACGACCTGCCCTCTTTCTGTACCCGTGCGTGCGTGTGCCTGTGGATCGCGTAGATCACATCGACCCGATTGATCGGCGACACAATCCTGGGTCAGTATATTGTTCTTCCTTGCGCGTAGTTTTCCTTGTCGACTCTCTCTTTCCTTCTGCCCACTTGTTGCCCTCCTCCCTTTCCACGACTCATTACGCTCTCTCGCAAAGTCACACACCCAACTTGCCACCCCCTGGCATTGTCGCGTCGGTGAACAGCCCTTTCCCCCTCTCGTTCTCCCTTTTTTCCCCATTTAAATCCCTGAACCACCTCTTCTCACCGGAAGGAGCTGCGTGCCGAGATGTCTGCGACACGAGATGGTTCACGCTCGCACTCTGACGGCGGTTTCGATGGCCGCTCGCTGTTGTCAGAGCAGACGAAGCTGCTGCGGGAGTCGACCCCGGCAGACATCAACTTCATTCAGTTCCTTAAGCTGCGACTGAGCGCGCAGCAGCGAGCGACTGCGCAGCGCAACTACTGGCAGCGAGTGCAGCGGGAGGCAGCGGACAGTATGAACGCAAACACGGCGCATCGTCAGGGGCGAGGCGGCATCTCTGCCTCCGTAGCACCGGTATCGACATCCGCTGCCGGCAGGGAGTCAGAGGCTTCTTCAAACCACATCGGCAGCGGCAGACGCAACTGGCACGCTGCCGGCAGCGCGGAGGGCGCATCTTTCAGCACCTACGATGCGGAGCACATGATGCTAGAGCACTCGACCGCATCGTTCGGCACCTTGTCAAAGCAGGATGCGTTCACGCGGGCGACATCTCATGGCGCTGTGCCGCCCCCGACTGTGCATCAGCACTCCTTTGAGGACTTGCGAGCTGCAGTGTTGAAGCGCCGCAGCACGCCTGCGTCGGAGTTGACGGACTTCGTCGCTGTGTCCACGGCTGAGCTGAGCGAAGACGGGAACAGCAGCCAAAGGCGCCCATCTGGCCCGCTGCAGGAGGAAGACGCGTACGCGCTGGCACCGTTTATCGCGAGTAGCTACAGCGCGGCTGCTGCGGCCGCCATCGATGAGCGCCCAGCGATGGCCTGCGGCAAGCCGCAGGTCCCCGTCGACGTGGACGAGATGAAGGACGTGGCGCTGGAGCCGTGCCCGCACTGTGGCCGCACGTTTGCTCCGGCTCGACTAGAGCGGCACGTGGTCACATGCGAGCGGCACAGAAACACATTGCCCAAAACAAAGGGCGACATGAAGAGCTGCAGGGCGTTCAGCAGTCGCAAGAAGCCGGACCGAACCGCAGGCGGTGATGGTGCCGCTGCTTCTGCGGCTGCCACGGCAAACACTGCCGGTGCTGCACCGGGCGGGCCGCTGCGCTGGTCGACCGACACAGCCATCAAGCCGGAGAAGTGGCGGAAACAAAGCGCGCAGTTGCGCAACGCCATGGCTGGTGCATCCGTCGCAGTGGACGATGATCGGGTGCTGTGCCCATCATGCGGGCGGCACTTCTCCGATGACGTCGCGGCGCGGCACATTCCGATTTGCAAGTCGAAGGGGGGTCGTGCGGCGTAGCGGCGCCGGCGGTGGAGCACGACAACAAAGCAAAGTGAACATGATGCCCATGTACCTCTGTGCGTGCGTGCACATCTGTGTAGACCAACGCTAAAGGTGCATGTACTGTCTTCTGTTTTCTGTCGTTTCTTTTCATATCTTTTACGTGTAGAAGGGCGCATGTTATACTGGGCACATCGAAGTTATTAGTCGCCCTCCCCTCGCCGTTGCTGTGAGTTGCGACTCACACTGATGCCACGTGCCAGCATTGGCTACACAAGCATCATCCATCCGCGTCGACAACAACCACTCATCGCCTTCCCCCTTTTGCCATACAACGCCCCGCCCCTCACATGCTCTTGTTTCTCCGTTTCTCGCATTCCGTCTTTCACTCTCTCGTGAGACTTGCAGCTTCTGCGTACGTATGTGTGTGTGTGTGTTTGTGTGTGTGTGTGTGTGCTCCTCCGCATGGTCCTTTGCCTTCTCCGAGTGGTGCTGCATCTTTTTTTTCGTCTTCGCCATGTGCGAAGTACGTAAGCGTCTGCGCGCGTGGTACTTGCTACGAGCAAGAGAAGCAAGCCGCAACCAGAGGGAGCGAGCCGCACACGTCGTCTTGTGCGCTTGGCAAGTTATTCTTCTCCCCCGCAGCGGTGTTCCACCAACAGTGTCGATGCACGCGCGCGTAAGAGGCGTGTTGCATTATCGTACCAGATGTGGAACTGGCTGCCGCGAAGGAAAAGAGAGGGAGGCGGGAGCAAGGTCGGAGGCGTAAAACGTGCTTGGGGGTGCATTCAAAATGCCTTGCCTCACCATCGCGTTTGTCTCGACTCTCTCTCTCTCTCTGTGGGATCGCACGTCTCCGTGCTTTCCTCCGCTCTTCCCGGTCGCCCGCCCGCTTGCTCTCTAGGGTTGGCGCCAAAGCAGGCGCCTCATGCTCATGCTTCCATCCACCGCGCAGTCATCATCGCTAGCCCAACCCCCCACCTCTTTCGTTCTTGCTGCCTTGCGGCTCCATCGCACATGTGCCTTCATTTCCCCTCAGAGTCTCAGCCTTTTTCTTTCGCCTGTACTTGCCTTCTACTTGTCCCTCTCGATTCGGGAAGCTGCTGTTCTGTGTCCGCGGCTCCCTCATCATCTTTGTCTCCCCTCCACCATTGTGGACTTTTACGTGATTTGCAAAACTGCCGTCATATGCGCAGCGTTGGCCTTCAGGCCCCAGCCTGCGCACCATCTACCGCCTCCATTCTCCCCTACCCGCATCATCATGAACGCTGTTGAGGAGTTCGAGTTCGAGCCTTTCACCGCTCGCCAGAGCAAGTACAAGGCATGCCTTGATGAGCTGGTGGCGCTCAACTTGGGCCCCAAGTCCATGGTAACGGATGCCATGACTCTGCGCAAGTTTTACAGCAAGGACAAGTCGAGCCACGCCCGCTCCGTCCCTGTGGCGGCCGTTCGGCCGAACTCGACGGAACAGGTGGCTGCGGTGGTACAGGTGTGCGCGAAGTACAAGGTGCCCATGACACCGCGTGGTGCAGGCACGGGCATCGAGGGCGCGTGCATCCCATACGCTGGCGGCATCGTCATCGACACCGATCGTTTGACGCGGATGGACTTCGACCTCGACAACTCGTGTGTGTGGGTGGGGGCTGGGGTACGAAAAATGACCCTCAACAAGGCAGCTGCCAAGCACGGCTTCGTCTTTGGCCCCGACCCGTCCTCGAACCCCTGCGTCGGTGGCATGGTGGCAACCTCCGGCAGCGGCATGTGCACGCTGCGCTACGGTACCACTCGCGAGAACGTGCTGTCCTTGCGCGTCGTCACCCCGCAGGGCACCGTTGTGCAGACGCGGCAGGTGGTGCGCAAGTCATCGGCTGGGCTGGAGCTGACTCAGCTGTACATTGGTAGCGAAGGCACCCTTGGCGTCATCTGTGAGGTATGCTTTCGACTGTTTCCCATTCAGAAATGCAGCTCTGGTGGCGTGGGCTTCTTTGCCACGACGCGCGCAGCAGTGCGTGCGGTGGTGGCGCTCAAGCAGCAAGGTGTCCCTCACACACTGCTGCGGTGCGAGCTGCTCAACAAGGAGAGTGTGGCGGCGGCCAATTCGTACAACAAAACGAACCTGCGCGTGTCGGCGTGCGTGCTGCTTGAGTTTGTCTGCGACAGTGCAGGGCAGCGCCACATCCACGGCGACTACAAGAAGGTGGCCGCGGTGTTCAAGAAGTTTGGTGCCAAGGAGGTACGCTACTTGAAAGACGGCAAGGCCATGGACGCGGTTTGGGAGGCCCGCCGTAGCTGCTTCTTCTCCGCCATGCACGCGATCAAGACAAAGGGTGCTCAGAGCGTGATCACGACAGACGTCTGCGTCCCCATCAGCCGTCTGGCGGAGTGTGTCGAGGCGACAGAGGAGGACTTCAAGCAGAACAGCCGCCCGTGCCTGATCTGTGCCCATATTAGCGACGGTAACTTCCACACACTGGTCCCGTACACCGACGCGGCGGACTTCAAGCGTGCTCGCGAGCTGGAGATTCGCATGGTGCGCCGCGCTGTCGAAATGGGCGGCACCGTGTCGGGCGAGCACGGCGTCGGCATTGGTAAGGTGCGCCACGTCACACAAGAGCACGGTAAGGCCCACATTTGCGTGCAGGAGACGATCAAGAAGGCGCTCGACCCCGACAACATCATGAATCCCGGCTGCTTTTACCCGTTCCAGCAGGTCATGTACCCCACCGCGCACTTATAGTGCATGCCTGTCTGTCTGTGGTTGCTAACGCACATACTTTAAAGGTTTTTCTTTCTGTTTTTTTTTCTCATTTCTAACCTTTTACTCTACCTCCCCCCGCTCTCTTCCTATTTTTTTCTATCATGTCTTCTCGAGCTCAGGTCTCGATCTTTCTGTTTGGTGGCTACCCGAAGGCGCACAAACACGCGTGCTCTGCCTCTCTTCACTTCCCTTGGGCCTTAGGTGTTGTAAACTGGTTGCTTTTTGCTGTTCTCCGACTTGGCTTCTTGTCCGCCTTGCTTCTCTCTCTCTCTCTCTCTCACACGTGTGCCTCCAGTGGTGCTCCTCGTTTATTTCCCTCGCGTGGGTGCACGTATCATCTACTTCTTGCGACGTCGTAGCATTGCTCTATGGCGCCCGTGATGGGGAGATCGAGGATGGGGAGGGTTTGGGCAGCGAATTATTACGATGATGGACGTTGTGGTGCGGTGGAATTGACCGAGAAGCTGATCGCACAAGGTGGGGGTGTATGGGCAGCAGCTCCCAATGCGGCCCTCCACCCGGGCATACGTGCCGCCCCACACGGCGCCTTTGATGCAGGCCCCCTTTCAAAAACCATTACCTTGTGCACGTCCCTTTATCGTTGCTCCTCCCTGCCAGCCCCCGGTGCCCACGCGAAACGTCAGTGTTTCGACTCTTTGCCTCTCCTGCTGCGCTACCCGTCACCGCTCAAAGGCGTGTGTTGCCGTTCTTGGTGCGTGTGCGTGCGGGAAGGGGGGGGGGAAGGCACGCACGTGCTTACACAGATACATATATACATTCATGCATGCATCTCTTTATGCATTCCCATACATATATATATATATATATACATGCGTTCATGTGTGATGTAGGCGTATGCATCCATTCCTCATCTCCGTATTGCTTGAACGTGTGATTGATTGGTTGGTTGGTGTCATTCTGTTCTTCTTATGCGCTAGACTTTGCATTCCCGCCAGAACTACAGGGCCGATGTCCACGAGAATGTGTCGGTGTGTGCACAGCCCATAACGATCATAAATGTACCGCAGCAGCGCACAGGGAATGGTCACCTGCAAAGCAGATAGAGAAGGAGAGGAAGAGAAGCCCACAAGTCCGCTGGCGCACACGTGTACAAGCGCGCACTACATCATGACCATCCTGAGCTCACGCTCATTTATGTTCTTACGTTTTATATTTGTTGTATGTTGTGGCCTTTAGTCTACGCTCTCTCTCTCTCTTGTCAGTTTCGAACGTAAAGAGGCGCATACGCACCAGCGCAGAATGGGGTGCCGTATCGAACGGTGACAGCACACGCGCACGAATCACGCGACCCTCACAGAGGGTGTGCGACATACACACCATTTAGCGCAGCACCAGGAGCGGATTCGGCCCTTTATTCCTGTGTCTCGCCTCGCTCTCTCTGCTCGAGTCGATTCTTTCGCTTCACATGTTTATCTCTGCTCTCTCGGTTGCTCTCGTCATCTCTCTAACGCTGTTCTTATTTGCCTTTCTACGTTGTATGTCAAGGCTTCTTTTCCATGATCATGGAGGACGCCTCCGCGCGCGGTATCGCAGGGCCCAGTGCACCTCCCACTCTGCCTGCGGGGAGGCCGGGGCACCCCCTCCCCTGTCCCCCCCCCTCCATCGCTGCCAATGCCGAACCACTTCTGGTGGTGACAGGGCCAGGCACCCACGACACGGTGTAGGACAGAGTGATGGATCGCTGCTGATGTCGGCGGCCCGGTCCTGGGTGGGGTGGCGTCGGAGCGCCCCGCGGCTGTGAACAGGTCTGTGCCACCCACCTGATAGGCAGAGTGCCCGCGTGACTCGAGCGTGTGTCCCACCCGGCCCCTCGCAGGGCCGACGGCTGGTGTGGGGCGCTGGAGCGCCACCCCGGCGGAGATGCACCCGGTGGCGACCAGCATAGTGGGGCGGGTAGAGTTTTGAAGGCGCCGGGGCCGTGCTCTCCGATGACCGGGTCGGCGCGTTGCTGTGCCGGCGTGTGTCTACGGCTGCTCTGCACCGCGCGATGGGCCCTGCGACAGGCGAGGGGTGGAGGTGGGGAGGGGGAGCAGCGTCGCGCGGCGTTGGGCCTCCTGCCGTGCGGCAGAGAGGGCGGACACGGAAAGAACTGCTGTCGGTTGCAGCGTCGCTACGCAAGTAAAGTATTGCGCACACACCGATGCCCTTCTATTCTTTGTTTTCGCTACAGTTGCGATCTCTTTCCCAACGGCACGCCCATACGTCGACCTCTTCAAACGGAGCCATCTACTCACTTCGTGGTCTTATGCATGGATGTGTGTGTATGTGCGCGTGAGTTAGTGCGTGCACAAGTTTGTGTGCGATGCGTAGGTCGCTGCACAAGGCGGAACGTGATACCGCTGGTGTCTTCTTCCCCCTTTTCTGTGCGTGCGTTTGCCCATTTTTGCATTGCTGTCGGCGTTGCTGGCGTGTGCCTCGCTGCACGTACGGACGCGTGTTTCTGGTGTTGAGAGGGCCCTGCTTGCTGATGCTCGCGCTGTCGACGATTCCGCGCTCCACTTTTGTTCTCTCAGTGCCGTTGCTGAGGCTGCCGAGCGACCAGCCGGCGTTCGTCTTCGCGGTCTTTTCCGATTGCGGTGCTTCGGTGTTTGCGTCGTCCTTGTTGCGGGAGAGGGAGGGATGACGAGGTGGAGTGGATCCGCTTCACATGCGAGGTTGCACACCGACGCGCGGCAAACGTCGGCCTTGTCGGTGCACGCGACGTCGTCCCGGTGGCGTCTGCCGCGGAAGTGCCGCTCCGATGCACCTGCTTGCAACTGTTGTAACAAAGTACTTCGCCACTCACGAAGAGGAGGCCGACGACGCAGCCCGACTGAAGGCGGTGGCGCTGGTCTTTTACCTGCGATCTTTGTTGGTGATCTAGTTTTCCATGCGCGTGCCTCATCTGCCTTCTGTGCTCCCCAACATGGTGTACGTCGGATACACCGCCTCACTTTCTCTCTCTGGCCTCTTCCCCGCCATCACTTTCTTCTCCTGTTGCTCTAGCGAAGAGCACGACCGGACACGACTCGTTCAACGAAACCGCGTCGCAAACGGCAGCGTCTTTGACCTTTCTCGCCTCCCTTCCCTTCCCTCCCTTCTGTTTCTTCTGTGCGCCTCGCAGGCTTGCGCCAACCTTTCCTTCCTCGACCACCTCTCACACAAGCTCCACGCATCGCCTCAGCGCCAGCGGAGAATGCCGTTCTGGAAGAACTACATTTATACCAAGCCGGAGGTGGACGATGACGATTTGCCGCAGGCGGAGTACCGCTTATTCGACGATGAGGGCAGGATGATAGATGACAACGTAGTGACGATGGCCGTCACCGCGTGGCGCAGATCATCGACATCCTCGAAAGCATCTGCAAACGCGAAAAAATCTCCACCTTTGTCGCAGAAAAAGCACGCGTCGCTGCTGAAGTCCGTCGGGGCCAAGCTGACGACTCCGGTGAAGGAGGCAGACTTGAAGGACTTTTCGCACTCTCCCAGCAAGGCCGCGTCTCACTCGCCACACGCCAGCAAGTTGGCAGCCAGATTGCCGGCCGAGTCGCCGGCCCGTGCCAACTCGCCAGAGCCGCAGCTGGTGACTTCCGCGCGCAGCACGCCGCGCAAGGCAAGCCCGAAGAAGGCGCCGCCCAAGAAGATCTCTCCCAAGAAGTCGTCATCGAAGCAATCCTCGCCGAAGAAGGCCGCCTCCCGATCCCCGGCCCGCGCGCGCTCTCCTTCGCCGACGAAGCCCAAGTCGGCAGCAAAGACGTCAGCCCGCCGTCGGCGTTCGCGCTCCCGCTCGAACTCGCGGCGCAAGGCCGCGACAGCGCCCTCGAAAACGCCGAGCCCAAAGTGGACCCTTGCCGCGTTGAAGGAGTTCGCCAAGGACAACTCGATTCAGCTGAAGGGGGTCAAGACAAAGGCTGACATCCTCGGCGCCATCCACGGCTCCCCGTAGAGCTCGCAGTGAGACCGATATCCCGGTCAGTAGCGCGCGACTGCAGTTCTGCGATGAAGGGAGTCTGGAGGGCCGTGACGGTCATAGAAGACGCCGTCGTCTCCGCGCACACTGCATGTGCCGGTTGACCCCCTCTACGCCCCACCAACCCGCATAGAGAGAGGGACAGCCACCCGTCATGTTGTTGTCTGTGTTTTGTGTTGCGCGTTGTGTGTTGTTCTCTTGTTTCGTACGTTAGATCCTTGTCTCCTCTCCTCCTCCTCCTCCCCCACTGTGTGCTCGTGCTCCTTCTCGTCGGCGCTCGGTAGTTGGATAGGTGGATGGGCGGTGTGCCGGCATCGACCATCCTTCACCCCTCCCCTCCGCCGCCTCCCTCTCCTTACCCCTTCGTGGGGCTTGTGCTCTTTATCCCGTTCTCCCCGTGCACGCGCGTCTCTGCATGCACGGAAGCGTGTCCGGGCCAACACGCGCGACGTGGCTGTACTACCCCCCTTTTCCCCTTCCCCCAACTGAACCCCCTCCGACGGACTTGTTGCTATCAGTCCCACGGCCGAGTCTCTCCGCGGGGGTCACCTAGAAAGCGAGAAAGAGCACAGAAGGTAAAGAAACGCCTGCCCAATACGCAAACATGCATACCTGAGCAACATGCAGGGAGAGGAGGGGAGAGTGAAAGAGCGCTACGGGGTGGGGATGGGGTGGATGCTGCAGCCCTTCTGGCCACCCCACTCATTGCACCAGCGCGCTAGTACCGTTCATGTGGAGGCGGTATTCCGCCTTGTGTACCGGTTCATCGTCTCCTGCAGCGGCATATGTCCCTCTCCGTACTATTCTGTGCGCGTGCGTGCGACACACGCCACTGTGCAGCTCTCTCGTTGTCACTACAGCAATGCGCCGTTCTACGTGGCCGCAACTGTTTTTGCCTCCCCTTCAAGCGGTAAACCTTACCCATGTACTTCTCTCCCTCGCCCTGCCTCTGTCGCTTTCGTGGTCACCTCGTCCTTGTGCACAAGTACATGCGTGTGCACGAAGAGAAGCATACCCACATGCACCATGCGCAACACCCGCCACCTGTGTCGTCGGCTGGGGGGCCGCTGAGGGAGCCATCTGGCGGTATCGTCATTGACTGCCGAAGCACACGCTACCACGTCGTGCGTGCCGCGGCGCGCATGGTCGATTGGACCGTGTATGATACTGATACTGAGGAGCGCCCACCACCCCTCTTCCATGGCGTGTCGCTCGAGTCTCCAGAGCGAGTCGCCACACCGCCGCACGCACCTCAGGTCGTGTGGGTGGACAAGAGCGTCGTGCGTTCCCGCGTGGCAGAAGTGGCGTGCTACCAGCGCCTGAACCACTACGCCGCGATGAACGTGATTGCCCGAAAGGCGCTCCTGTTTCGCCGTCTCATGCAGCTGTCGCGGCTTCCATCCGCGGACAGCGCGCGGTCGAAGCGTCTTGGGGGCGGTGCGGCGGTGGACGGCACGAATGGTGTCGAATCGACTCTAGAGCGGTTTCTTGCGCTGTCGGTACCAGCGAGCTTCTCCAGCCTCACGGATCTCGGCCGCTTGGCAGCATTTCGACGGGAGCTGGCGGAGCGCGCCGGCCCTTCCTCCGAAGCCCGCCCTGTGTTCTTCATCATCAAACCCAACACAGGGTGTGAGGGCAGGGGCATCCGTCTCACCACCTCCCCAGAGGCGGATCTGACCGAGGCTGAACGAAGGGACCAGAAGAGGGAGTGTGTCGTGCAGCTGTACGTGGATCGTCCGTTGCTGATGGGCGGCAGGAAGTTCGACTTGCGTCTTTATGTGCTGCTTGTGGCGATAGTGCCCCGGCAGCAGTCGCGCCGCTCGACAGCAACGCCTGCAGCTTCCTGTGACGTGTCAACTGTCTCCAAATCCGCAGTGAGCGAGAGCTGCAGTAACTCAACAGAGGTGCCGCGTGATGTACAAGGCGTGGAGCTGTACGTGCACCGTGAAGGTCTTGTGCGCGTCTGCGCCGAACCCTACGCAGCGCCGACCGACGGAAACTGCGGCGATGCATCGCGGCACTTGACGAACTACGCAGTGAACAAAACATCGTCCTTGTACGTGCCAGCCGCCGACGACGACGTCGCTGAACCTCACGTCGATGTTGGCCCCTCTCCGAGGCAGTCAAGGGCACCCGTTGACCGGGAGGATAGCAACAAGCAGAGCCTCGCCGCGTTCGCCTCCTTCATCGAGTCTCTCCAAGTCCCGGGCGGGTGGCCGCGTGTGCGACGCAGCTTAGATGAGTGCATCACCCTCACCATTCTCTCTGGTGTCGAGGTGCTGCGACGTGAGCTGATCGGCGCTGGCGGCGCACGAGGCTACCGTGCCGATGGTCGCAGCTGCTTCGAGCTGCTAGGGTTCGACGTGATGCTGCGCGAGGAGGACCTGCACCCGGTCTTGATGGAGGTGAACCACTCCCCGTCGCTGTTCTGCGACACCGCCTTTGACTTTGCCGTAAAGAGTGCTGTTTTGCGCGACACCTTTCGACTGCTGGAGACGCACATACCCCCCTGGGGGCAGCATGAGGGCAGTCCGCAGAGGTACGAGGCCTGCATGCAAGGCGATGCCAAAGCATGGATGGAGCAGCGAGCGGATATGCTAGTGCGCGGGGCTGCCGCGGAACCGTTCGGGTTTCGCCGCCTACTCCCCCACTACAGTGCAGGTTGCGGCACAGGCGGCACTGAGAGGCCCGGAGACGGGGCGGGCATTGATGACTGGCTGCCAGCAGAAAGAGCGGCCCAGCAGCGCATGGTGGAGCTGTCGAGGCGATTGCCCTGAGCCTGCATCTCCCCCCTCCCCCCTCGCTGCTGCTGCCGCTGCTCGACTCCATCCACGACCCCTTCCCCTTGCCTACGGCAATACCACTCTCGTGACTCGGTGTCTCCTGTGCGCCGCCCACGGGGGAGGGAGACACTGAAGGGCATTCTTGAGCACCACGCCATCTGCGTTCGTACACCCCTGGCGGCACTTGCGTGGATCTGTCCTCCTCTCAGCGACACATGCATACATGCACCTACACAAGACCTAGCAAGATCAGACGCCAGACTATTCCTTCCATTGTTTGCCATCGCCGCAATGTCCGCTGTCCTCGCAATGCGTGTGGCCGGCTCTGCACGCTTACAATCGATTCCAGCACCATTGTGAGCGCATCTGTGCCAGGCCCCGCAGAGTGCGGAGGGAGAGGGGCACACGGCCGGTGAGGGTGAGACAGGTGTTTTTAAGGGCGGTATCGCATGCGTCTGTAGCACCCTTCCACCCCCTCTCCCACACCCGTCTGCCTCGCCGCACTCGATGCTCGCACCTGCACACACGCATAGACACACACACACACACACACACACACACACACAACTTCCATCATTGATGACGCCTCCCTGTTCTTGCGATCTACCCTTGCCGCCCTTTTCTGCTTATTCTCCTGCCGACTTCTTCCCACTAACTGCCACTGCACCGCTACTAACACACCAATAAACACCCCACGCAGGCCATTCACTTGCACCCCACCTCTGCTGTCCCGCTCTCTCGCTCGCGCTTGCCACCTCCTCGCCACCATGTCCCTGCCAGTGATCGATATTGCGCCGCTGTACAGTGACAATAAGGCGGACTTGCTGCGCGTCGCCCACGCGATCGACGAGGCATGCCGCACGTGGGGCTTCTTCTACATCACCGGGCACCACATTCCGAAGGAACGCATCGAGCAGCTGACGACGATGGCAAGCAAGTTCTTTGCTCTCCCGCAGGAGGAGAAGCTGCGGATCAACATTGAGAAGACCTCGAACCACCGCGGCTACGGCATGTGTGCTGCAGAGCAGCTCGACCCCAGCAAGCCTGGTGACTGGAAAGAGACCTTCGACATGGGCTTCCACTTGCCTCTGGACCACCCCTCTGTTGTTGCCGGCAAGCCGCTGCGCGGCCCGAACAACCATCCCATGTGGATCGAGGGCTGGACGGAGCTGATGGAGCAGCACTACAGCGATATGCAGGGCTTGGCTCTGCTGCTACTGCGTGCGCTGGCACTCGCACTCGACATCGACGAGAACTTCTTCGTGTCGAAGTTTCACGAGCCGCTGAGTGTGTTCCGCATGATCCACTACCCCGCACTGCCGGACGAGAAGGGCCGCGTTGTGTGCGGTGCGCACACGGACTACGGCATCGTGACGCTGCTGTACCAGGACAAGGTCGGCGGCCTTCAGGTGCAGAACCTGCAGGGCGAGTGGATGGACGCGCCATCACTCGAGGATAGCTACGTTGTGAACATTGGTGATATGATGGCGATGTGGAGCAACGGGCGGTACAAGAGCACACTGCACCGTGTGATAAACCAAGGTGTGGAGCGCATCTCGATGCCGTTCTTCTGCGAGCCGAACCCTGAGACGACGATTTCGTGCCTGCCGAACTGTTTCGACGATGCAAACCCCTCGAAGTTTCCAGATGTGAAGGCTGCCGACTGGCTGCTGAAGCGCTTCCAACAGACGTATGCCTACCGCGCGGACGACCTAAAGTCGCAATAGGGCGGGCTGAAGCAGCTGACGCACTCCGCCGACGCTCCACCCACGCGTCCGCCTTCCCCCTTTTTCTCTCTCCCACTACCCGCTCCACTTCACGTGCATGGCTGCTGGATGCACCATCCCCTTCTTCGCGTCCTTTGCCAAACACTGGGGTGATGGCACTGCTACGCACGCGCACGCAAATCTGAACGTTCGAGGGATGTGTCCCCTGTTGACCACGCTAATGATGTTAAGGCCAATACGACTGCGCCGCCGCTGGGATGACGCTCAGGACAGCACGTGCGAGCGTACGCTAGGCCCAACGACGGGTTGTGGGAGAACATGGAATGCAGAGCAATCAAAAAAACGGAAGGGAAGGGGGAGACAGGAACACAAGGCGCTGTCCCTTCGATGCCTTCTTCATTGTGCTGCCTCCGTCTCTCATCACACCCCTCCTTCCCTCTCCCCTCGCTCCCTCCGCTTCAAAGTGGCAAGGAGAGCCACGGGGCCGAGGGGTCACGCGTGTTTTGCTGTGCGTGCTGGTGAGCCCTCTCTTCCTCCTCCCCCCTGGCGATACGCACACACCCACGCGTGCATCTCTATCTATATACATGCATGTTTGTGCATGCGCGCGAATAACAAGTAGTACAGTGTCGCGTGCTCGCAGAACCTGAAAAGGGCATCGGTCCCGTTTCGACGGTCGCTATGTTCTCAAGTGACGGGCGCACGTAAGGAACGCAACGAGAGGGAGAGCGCCAGGCAAAGCAGGAAAAAGGACGTGTGTGGGTGCTGCGAGGCATCAGGAGCGTGACGCTGCTCCCCCCATTCCTCTTTCATATTGTTGTGCGTGTCGTGCGTGCATCGGCGTACAAGGCGAGTAAAGGGGAGGGAAGGAGCTGTTGGCCCCCTCCCCCTTACCCATGCACCCAGCCCTTACGCCTCACTCCCCTCATTTACTCGCCGTGGCTGTGTTCTTGTGCCCTTTTCTCATGCTTCCCCCACGATCATGTTTGTGTGCATGAGCCTGTGTGCCTGTGTAGGCGTGCGGCCCCTTCTGCTTTGCGGCGCTTCCGCTTGTGGCATATTGTGATTTTTTTTTTGTTGTGCGTACGTATGTTTGCTTGCCTGAGGTGTGCAGTGCATGCGTCTTTTTCTGTTTAAACAGCGCTGCAGCCGTTGAACCCCCCCCCCTTAGCTGCAGCTCTGCCCCTTCCGCTCCCCCTTCTTATTTTCTCCTGCGCCCCCCCCCTCCCCTCCCCTCCCCAATCGTATCTTTCTTGGGACTCTTCTCCCTGCATTCTTCAGAGGAAGGCAAAGACGTTGATATCTTTCTCCTCTTCTCGGTGCGGAGCACACCTCTGCCGCACTTTGCAGCCGTTATCGCCTGGCCGCTTCCGCAGCTCTGCTACGCACGCCTGGACACCGTAATGCTTTTTCTCTTTCTCTCTCTCATGGGCTGCTCTTCTTCCCAGGTGCCCTTATCATGTCGAGGGTCTCTCCAAGAGATGACAGGTCATTGAAGGGGGAGCGCGTGCTGCTTCCGTTGCTCATCTAGGGGCTAAGAGAAGGTCTACTCGAAGGCACGCGCACCAAGTGTGTGTGTGTGTGTGTGTGTGTGTGTCAGGGAGGAGTCCCTTCAGAAGGCTCCACAGCACGCTGTGCAGTATGCGTAGAACGAAGAAGGCGGGTGTGGGCGAAAAAGTGCGTGGACAAGCCATACCATCTACCCCCCCCCCCCCCCCCCCCGTTTTACTTTCAGTGGCATCGTTCATGTTGCTGCTGCTGCTGACCGTACCCCCTCTCCCTGCTCCGCCTCCTGCTCTCTTCGCTGCTTCCATGTGGCAGGAAGAGCGAACCGATGTGCCGAGGGGGGAGAGAGAGAACATACACGCTGGAGAAGGCCGCGCGGTGTGCTGGCTCGTCAGCGATACGCAACACAGGAAACGAAAGTATAAGGGCGGACAGACAAAGGCAGAGAAGAGAAGCGTGGGAAAGAGGGCTGCATGACCTCTGCTGCCGCGTGGAACACCTCCTGCCTGCTTGCTTGTGCGTGCCTGCTGCCATCCCCTCCACCCTATTCTGCTTGGTCGGTGAGCCTTGGGAGAGATGTTGACAGAGAGATCTGCGAGGCAACCTCGCGGAGCGGAGTGGTGATCGCAGAGATCATGCTGGAAGAGGGGCAGGTGCGACAATGAGCGACTGTCTGTGCGTGTGTACCTGTTAAGGAGACACGGCGCGAGGAGGCACCCGGGTGTTTCATCCCCACTGTTCACTACAAATTCGTTCCCCCCTTCTTCCCTCCTCTCCCTCTCTTCCTCTGTCCATCGCGGCACCCTCGTGCACACTTCCCCGCCCCTCTGCCTCTCTGTCCTCCTCTTCTCGGTAGCAGCCACACTGTTACGCTATCCCTTCATCTGCTTCGCGTCTTTCAGTGAAGATGCGCATCCCTCTCTCTCCCGGAAGTCCCTTTCGCATCTGTGTAAGCAGGCATTTGTCTTCGTTGTATGTCAAGGCTTCTTTTCCATGATCATGGAGGACGCCTCCGCGCGCGGTATCGCAGGGCCCAGTGCACCTCCCACTCTGCCTGCGGGGAGGCCGGGGCACCCCCTCCCCTGTCCCCCCCCTCTCCATCGCTGCCAAGGCCGAACCACTTCTGGTGGTGACAGGGCCAGGCACCCACGACACGGTGTAGGACAGAGTGATGGATCGCTGCTGATGTCGGCGGCCCGGTCCTGGGTGGGGTGGCGTCGGAGCGCCCCGCGGCTGTGAACAGGTCTGTGCCACCCACCTGATAGGCAGAGTGCCCGCGTGACTCGAGCGTGTGTCCCACCCGGCCCCTCGCAGGGCCGACGGCTGGTGTGGGGCGCTGGAGCGCCACCCCGGCGGAGATGCACCCGGTGGCGACCGGCATAGTGGAGTGGGCGTCTGTGCGCGCGCATGTCGTGACTCGGTGTGTATCAGCTCGGTGCTTGTCGAACGCTCGTGTTGTCTGCTGTCAGCTTTCTTCCCTCCCATGCTTCCTCCCCGCTGAGGCGAAGCGTACAACGCAGTACGGAGAGAACACCCCGCGCTCGCTCTCTCTCTCTGCCTTTGCAGAGGGGCGCCTCCCTCCATTCTCTGTATCATCGAAAACGCAGCGCCTTCAAACACCAGCGAAGGAGCGTTGCTCTCTTGATCTCTGTCTGTCTGTGTGTGTGTGTGCGCGCGCGTGCGTGTTTTGGGGGCTTCAGGGAGTCAGTTCGGCTCGTTCTCGTTGGCCTACGTGCAGTATGGCACACACACACACACACACACACACACATATAAATTTATGCGCGCCGTTGGATCCATGTGTTTCGCCAACTGAGGGGGAGGGGGGCCTCATCGCCGATGGACGCTCCTCAAAATGACATTATGGGCCCGAAGAGGCTCTCTTCCGGCTGCGCCCAGCGCGGCCGATGACGCAGTCCGACTTGCTACCCTTTTTCTCGCTACGTTGCACCTTTGGTGAATCATCCCCGGCTCCTCGCCTGGGAAGGCGGCCAGCAGCCGGGGACGAAGTCTGCCGTCTGACCTCGTAGAGCTTCCTCAGCGTCTCCAGCGCCAAAGTAGCGCCTTACCCTGGGGCGGAGGCGAAGCCGAGTCGGAGCGCAGCCATTCTATCCAGACTTCTTCAGCATCGTGCATGGCGACGGTGTGGCAGCACTGGCCGGCGTGGACCGCAGAAGTGATACGGGAAAAGAGGCGGGACGAGTCCATCTTTCCGTCGCCAGCAGCAAGGATCTGGGTGCTCCCTCTCCCATGCGACGACTCAGCGCACAAGATCAAGTGAAGGGGGCGGTCACGCATGCACTGCAGATCCTCCCGAAATCCAGACCCCTTCTTTCGATCGTGCCACTGCTCGAAAAGCACGCTCCTAACGTTACGCTGCCTGAGGGATCGGGCAGAGCGATACGCCGGGGAGCAGCTGCAGGTGGCGCGTCACCTCGGGGTCGGATCGTTGACCCGCCCTCTTTCATGGATGAGGCGTGAGCCCCTACAGTCGCCGGGGACACAAGAAGCCTGCATCAAACCTGTTGCGTGCACGGGCAGCAATGGAACTGGCAAAGCCGAAAACAAAAAAAAATGCTTGCAGGCACTTCGGAGCCTCGCCGGCGAATGCCCCCGCGGCCCTTTCTGCTGCAGACGTCGCCACGTTAACGGCTGCGGAGGTCTCGGAGCCTTCGACAGCAGAACTCAAAGTGGCGGGCTCCGCCTTCAAGGTGCTCGATGAGAAACCTGGATGTCTACCAAGGCAGCTCATTCTCTGGCCCGACGAAGAAGTGGATGGCGTCTCAGGGCTGCGGAGCCGGACTCGATCTAAACACCACCTCATGGGAACGTGCTCCGCATGGGATCAGGGCGAGGGGGGGGCACGGACCTTACAGGCTTCTCGTTTCTAGGTGCCTATCCCAGTGGAGTTGCGACCGTTTTTCTGTTTGAAGACGGACACCGACCGGATCTTGCAGCTCCGATGCCCTACCGACGGGTTCGAGTGTGAGGTGTGGAATTAGGCAGGTGGCTATAGGCTTAGGTGCTGGGCACCCCATTCTACGCGTCTTTTGCCCCTACCCGAACGTGAACAGTCGACGTGCGGATCGTCCAGATCGAGGCGGCAGGGCCGTCTCAAGCGGTAAAAAGTGTGGCGAACGCCGCCAGAGAGCTCTCCGTCACTGCGGGGCCCGCGAAACTTGTGGGGCTGATGACGTTAGGCGAGAAAGGGGGCAAGGAAAAGGACAAGAGGCTGGTGCCACTGTGGTGCAATCCAGTTTCACCGAGGGGTGTTCTCTGTTCATCTTAGCGCACCGTTGATGTGTACCCGAATGTGACACGCGAAGGACGTGCAGAGTACGTTTTCCGGCTGTGTCCAAGCTCTACACGAGGCTGCCAGTTGTTCAGAACAGTGGCAGACAAAGATGCACACCGACGCACGCATGTGCGCGGTCGCCGCGCCCGCCATCAGCGCGATCACGCGCGCCCTCTCTTCTTCTGAACTAGTCCTACACACCTCTGCTGCTGTCCTCCCCCTTGTCTCGGAGTCCCTCGCCCTCCCCTCTTCCTTCTCCACGAGCGCTGCATCGACGTGCGCGCTTCTCCCAACACGTGCGCGGCTGTGTCTTGGTGCCATCCCCCCCCCCCAGCGTCTTCTGTTACTCGACTGCGCGACGCAAGGGTCTTTCCCCCTTCTCTCCTTCGGCGTTTCGCCCTGCCTTAATCTTCTGTTGCCCCTGCGGTCCCTCACTGACACGTAAGACAATGCGCTTCGCCAAGGATGCTGAGCTTCTCCAGTACATGGTGCCAGGCAGTACACTTGCCGATATTGTGTCCTCTGAGGAGGATGACGACGACTACGACGCGTACTTCGACGCACCCGAGGCAAAAGCTGAAGGGGTCTCTGGCGTGGTGCCGGGTGAAGGCTCCGCCGGCACCGGCACGAACGCGCAAGGTGCCGCGACGTCGCTTGCCAAGTTCCAGCCCGCCCAGCACAAGAATGCAGATTCGAAGGTGCTCAGCAGAATACACATTGATGACTACTACGACGGACACAGCAGCGGTGGCGGCGCGAGCGGTGGCGCGCAGTCTAACCAACGCGTCCTGAATGAGCTGCGGGATATGACCATGTCTAGTCGCTTCGCTCAGAATGCCGCGTCGAAGAACGTCGACCGCTCCGAGCGCGCCACGGTGGAAAATGTGCTGGACCCCCGCACCCGCCTCATCTTATACAAACTCGTCAACTCTGGCATTCTAAGCGAGATCAACGGATGCGTTTCCACTGGCAAGGAGGCGAACGTGTACTACGCCGTGAGCGGTGACGGCAGTCCAGCCGCCTTGAAGGTATACAAGACGTCGATTCTCTCCTTCAAAGACCGCGACCAGTATGTTTCAGGCGAGTTCCGCTTTCAGCGTTACTGCAAGAGCAACCCGCGCAAGATGGTGTGCACGTGGGCCGAGAAGGAGGCACGCAACCTCATCCGTCTGCAAGACGGCGGTGTCCTTGCACCGGCAGTGAAGCTGCTCCGGCAGCACGTGCTGATCATGGAGTTCCTCGGCGAGGACGGATGGCCTGCGCCGCGGCTGAAGGAGGTGACATTCCCCTCCGCTAAGGCGCTAGACACGTGCTACCTGGACCTGTGCTGCACAATGCGCAAGATGTACGCGCGCTGTCATCTTGTCCACGGTGATCTCTCCGAGTACAACCTGCTGCTGTACCGCGGCCGCGTCGTGGTGATTGACGTATCGCAGTCGGTCGAGTATGACCACCCGCGCTTCATGAGCTTCTTGCGGCGCGACATCGTCAACGTGAACAGCTTCTTCCGCTCGCGGGGACTGACGAGGCTGTTCAGGCTGCAGGACCTTTTTCATTTCATTACGGCGGATCCGGCGAAGTCTGGATGGCAGCGCTGCCAGGGCCCGCCGAACGACGAGGAGCTCATGGCACGACTGAAGGAGGTCCGCGACGGCTACGGGGAAGGCGGTGCCGTGCCAATCGATGCGGAGCAGGCGAAAGTGGATGAGCAGGTTTTCCTAAATATCACAGTGCCGCGCTCCCTCAACGAGATATGCGACCGTGCTGGACCGAACAAGGAGGTTGCCGTGTTTGTTGAGGGCATGACGGCCGCTCCTGCAGCTGCGCAGACCGAGGACCACAGCGGCGCCGACGGTGAAGACGATGAGGATTGCGACGACGAGGACTCCGAGACGGGCGATGCCAACTCACCGATGAAGGCGAAGGCGGCTCCGCAGGCGGTGTTGGCGAATATGACCAAGGAGGAGCGCAAGGAGCATCGGAAGGCCGTGAAGGAGGCCAACCGAGAGAAGCGTGCCGAGAAGAAGAAGAGCAACGCCAACAGGAAGAAAAAGGGGCGAAAGTAGCGCGAGGAGACAGCGCGAGAGGGAGAGGAAGAGGAGCGTCTCGCCAAACTCGCGCACGCTTTCGGGGGCCGGCATCGCACCGCCTCCGTCTCTGCAGGGTGCTGGTGTGGTCAGCATGTGTTTCTCGCATATCGTTCTCGCTATCTCTTGTGTACATCTCTGCTGCTGTGCCGGACGTGTGTCGCTGTGAGGGGACGAGGCGCGTGCACGCATCTCCGCCGCGGATGTGCGCTCGCTGCTGTGTGTCGTCGCCTTTCCCAGTCCTGCTGCTGTTCCCTCACCGTTTGTCTAAGCGTTTTTCATTCGTGTAAGTGTATGCGATCCTGTGCTTGTCTCTCTGTGCGTGTTCCCGGGCGTACGGGACTCGCGCGCCTACCACAAGCGTCAAAATCGGAAGGAGGACCATTGATGAAGCGACACGGTAGCGTGTGGAGGAAAGAGAGAGGGAGGGGGGGGGGCAAAGTTGCACGCGAGGTCGTGTGTGCGTGCGCCAGCGTGGATGTCGCGTTACACAGAAGGGCAAAGAAGGCGGTGCGATCCCGCCGCGAGGAGGAGGAGGAGGAGGCAACGCGAGAAGCCGAGAGAAAGGTGGGCACCGGGCACCTTCCTTCCACCCCACCCCCGCCTACTGCTTCCGCTTCCGCCGTTCCTCTATCTCTCTGTTGTCCATCCCTCCCCCTTCTGTACTGCCGACCCTCGTGACTTTCCTCGGTGGAACGCAGCTTGTCTTCTCCCCATGTCCCTCCCCCGCTCTCTCTCTCTGTTCGATTGTCGGCCTCGCTCTAAAACCAATCAGCCCACCTCCCCCCTTCCCACGTTCCGCCTCCTGCCTCCGTCATATGACCTTCAGCAGGACGTGCGCATCTGCGTAACTGCTCAGCTGCATGGAAGTGTGTGCGTGCGTGCTCGGCACTCAGGCTGGCCGGACTGCAGCTCCTGCACGCTCTGCCTCCACCTCTCCTCCACAGCCTGGGAGCTTCAGCCGCGTCTAGTGTTGCTGTAGATCGTTGTCGTATGGGTGCCTTCAGTTTCTCACCCTCTGTGGAACTCTTCATGCATGTGCTGTCGAGTTGGCCGCTTGGCTTTAGCTTTTCGTTGCCCGTGCTCCGAACGTGCACGATCAGCTCTGCTCTCTCTCTCTCTCTCCTTCCTCCGCTCCTCGCGCGCACAGGCAGGCAGGCAAGTCGACGACGGCGTTTCGAGCGGCCAAAGGCCTCCGCCAACGCACGTGCGACGACGTCGTCTTCTCTCTTCTATCAGCCCTCCTTTGCGCTCAGCCACACGAGCACCGCCGAACATAAGGAAAGAAAAGGCGATCTTTGTGGAAGCGAGCACACGTGCAGCGTGGCAATGTTCCGCCTCTCATCTCAGCGGCTTGTGTTTCGCAAGCTCAGCCAGACCAAACTCGGGTCGGAGGTGCTGGCGCAGACGCGCAGCGAGATGCGGCACCTCGAGCGCAAAGACAACGCCCTCATGCGCTTCATGACCCGACGTCGCCCGATTGACTACTTGGCTATCGAGGTCGACGGCCCCGTCACGAAGGAGCTCCATCCGTCCTTCCGCCACGTCAAGAATGGCATTACATGCTTTGTCTTCGTCCCGTTCCTTGCACTGCTGGTCGCGGGCTACCTGCAGCCAACGTACTACCTCCTCGTGCCCACTGGCTTAGTACCCTACGACCACTACGTGCGGATGTGGTCCTTCTCGAACTGGGCTGTTGTGTTGGCAGGGCAGCTATTCTTCGCACTGGTGGTGTACGACTTGTCCGTCTATGCGCGTTACCCCTTCTTCGCCTACGTGCTGGCTCCAGCGTATCGCAAGCTGGGCTGGTTCCGCCCTCTCCCAGCTGCAAGTCTCACCATAGAGCAGCTGAAGACCGGTGCGTCTCGTCGTGTCCACGCCCGCCCGCTTGGACGCCCTCTTGGTGACGTGCAGAGACAAAGGAAAGCTGCGGCTGCAGCGACGGCAGACCCATTCGGACGCACTCCGCGATCATGACGAGGGTCGTGCTCTCCAGGGCATTTTGCGCAAGTGTCGGCCGTGTCGATGTTTGCTCCCCCTCCCCCTCCCCCTCCCTCTCCAGTGCTCCCTGCGTGCCGGCGAACTTGCACCTCACAGCGGGGCTGCGTTTCTCTTTCTCACACTCACATCGGCGCGCACGCAAACATAAGCGAAGCCCGCGCCCGCTAAAGGAGTCGAGGTGCGCGAGATCTACAGGGGATCGGTGGGCGTCGCCTGTGTGCCTGATCGTTGCCGCCCTGGCGCTCTCCCACTTTATACATGCCACGGCGTCGTCTTCACCTCCTCTACTGCAAGCTCTGCCCGCACCGTGCCGGGTGTGCTTGGTGGCCGGCGTGCGTAGCAGGGTTGCGTCGGGAACTGCGGTCGCACGCCCGTCTCGGGAGCCGTGGCGAATCCACGCGGGCGGTGCTCTGCACGGAGATGGCATCTCCGGCGGACATGCCTTGGGAGATACAACTGACGCAACCTTGTCCCTCCTTCCATCGTTGCAGGCCTTCTCCTTCATTTTTTTCTTTCTGGCGGCTCCGGTGTCTCTCCCCCCCCCTTCCCCTTTCCTTCCCCTGCGTGCACGCTCCTCGGATGCGCTCGCATACACGCACCCACACGCGCGTCTTCTTCTGGGGGCCTTTCGCTCCGTGTACGAGTGGGGCATCGGAGCTGGTGTGCTAGTTGCTCGGCATTGCTTGCCTTCGCAGTCGGCGAGTCGTTGGCGTGTGCGTCTTTGCTCCTTTCCTCTTCACCAACACCTTGTTGCCGTCAAGGCCCCCCGCAAGCGCGCCACGCCTCACACCCTCACCTGCGCGTGACTCCCATAAGCCCAGACTCGCCTATCGGCGCACACCCAGCCACCGTTCTTGCCCCTCCTTCCCAGCACCTCGGCCTGGCACACGTACGCGCAGGCGTATCCTTGAGGGACACGTATTGACATCCCCTTACACACGTGCACCCCCTCTATTTTTGAGAGAATGATGTACTCTGCCGGTGCCATGTACGCAGAGATCTACCGAAACCAGGCGGCCGCGGCGGCCGCCAAACCGAGGGAGGAGTCAGCCCCTCCCCCAAACCTTCACCACACCTTTGAGGACCCCAATCAGTTTTACACGGCCCCCGCCCTGGGATACGGCCAACAACCACCGGTACCACCATTCCCGCATCAGCAGCAGCAGCAAGGTGCGCCTGCGGGCTGCCCTCCTATGGGGGGTAGCGGTCCCTACGGCCAGCAGCCGGCGCAGCCGCCGTTTGTGTCCCCGCACAGCCAGGCAAATCCGTATGGGGATGTCTACGCCGCGTCGCCGCCGCAGCAGGGCTACTCCTCGTACGCGCCTCCTCCCCCTCCGCAGCATCAACAGCAGCAGTACAACGCGCCGAATCAGCTTCCGCAGCAACAGTATGGTAACTACACCCAGCCGCCTGCCGCGTATGGTCATCAGCCACAGATGAATCAGCCGCAGCAGCCACTGCAGCCGTACGGCACGCCCGGGTACACGGAGCAGCTGCACCCGGACTTTATTCGCGTGACTCAGGTGCAGCTGCGCAAGAGCAGCAACAAACCCGGGGCCCTCTACGACCACCCAAGCGTGCCGCGTATGATGCCGCAGGACATCGAAGAGGACCTTCAGCAGCGCATGCCTGCCCCGGTGCACATCACGCCAACCCACCGCCTCTGCATTCGACCGACGATGGGCACTTTCCCGCAGACGCAGCAGCTAGCAGACTCCCTCGGCCTACCACTCGGCATCAATTTTCGTCCCTTTGCCGAGCCGCGGCTGAACGAGGTGGACCTGTCGGACAAGGGCAACGCCATGATCCGCTGCAAGGCCTGCGGCGCCTACATCAACCCCTTCACCACCTTCACCGAGGCCAACGACGGCTCGCGGTGGCAGTGCATCTTGTGCAAGCACATAAACGTGACGCCGCGCGCCTACTTCAGCCACGTCGACCCGACGACTGGCCAGCTTGAGGACATCATGAGCCGCCCGGAGCTGCTAAACGGCAGTGTTGACTTCTACGCGACGCCGGAGTTCCTGAAGCGCCCGCCGCGCCGGCCCGTCTTCCTGCTGATGCTGGACTGCTCTTTCTCTGCTGTGGCCTCGGGCCTGCTGGAGGCGATGTGCCGCGGGGCCCTGATGGCTCTGGACTCCATGAAGGATGACGACGCGCTGTACATGGGCATCATGGGTTACGACAGCACTGTTTACTTCTTCAACTTGCGTTCCTCTCTGCGCGCGCCGCGCATGATAGCGTCCCCGGACACGGTCAAGGATATCGCCAACGTGAACGACGACTTCAAGCTCGAGAAGGTCGAGCTCCCATGCCCGACGGGCGACTTGGTGGTGTCTGTGAAGGAGTCGCATCACCTCCTCCGCATGGCGCTCGAGTCCATTCCGAACGTATTTGCCTCCACGAAGGAGGTCGGCTGCGCATTCGGCCCCTCCTTGGCGGCGGCTGTGACGATGCTGGATGCGAACGGCGGCAAAATTCTCGCCAGCATCACGAATATCCCATCGGAGGGGGATGGCAAGCTGAAGCACCGCTTCGATCCGGCGAAGCTGTCGAATCAGCCGAAGGAGTACACGATGTGTGCGGCGGCCAACGACTGGTACAAACAACGCGCACTGGCGTGCTCAAACAGCGCCATCTCAGTCGACTTCTTCGTCGGTGCAAACAAGGATGTGGACTTGACGACGATCGCCCCGCTCTCCCGCTTCACCTCCGGCTCTATCCATCGCGCGACGGCCGTGACCATGAGCGGCATGGCGGATCAGGTGCAGCGGTCCTTGCTGCGCTTTACCGCCTTCGACTGCACGCTGCGGGTGCGCACGTCAAAGGGGCTCATTGTGCCGAACTTCTATGGTCACTGCCACGTGCGGGTGCCAGATTTACTGGTGCTGCCCATTGCCGACGAGGATTCGTCTTACTCGATCGAATTCAAGATGGGCCCTAACTACACCGCCAAGTTCGCATACGTGCAGTTAGCCGTTGTCTACACGACGCGCTCGCGGGAGCGCCGCATTCGCGTGCACACAGTCCAGATCCCGGTGTCTTCCACCATTGGACCGGTCATCAACTCGATCAACTCCCTCGGCATGTCGTGCTTTCTCACGAAGATGTGCGTCGACATGGCCGTCAACGGACCCTTCCCGCAGGCGCAGGAGAAGATAACAGAGAAGCTGACCACCGCGTGGAAGGCGGCCCTGAAGCAAATGGAGGCTCAGGGAGTGCGGCCGGGCGCGGGTGAGCTGCTCATCCCGGACAGCATGCGTTTCATTCCGCAACTGCTTTGTGGCTTCTTCCGGTGCGCGGCGACTGGCCTCGCGACGGTGCGCCCGCTGCCGCCGGACGAGCGCGTTGCTTCCATGTCCTCGGTGATGTCGTGCCCCATCGAGGCGATGGTGCCATGGTATGTGACGTGGACCTACGTTGTGTACGCGCCGGAGGAGGACGTCAGCCAGTTGCCGGCCTCCATCTTCTCGTCCGAGCAGTGCGTGCACCGCGAGGGCGTCTACCTCATCAACGTCGGCGCCGTCATCGTCTTGTGGTTCGGCAAGCACGTTCACCCAACCATCTGCCAGCTGTTCGGGGTGGACCCCGGCGAGATGACCCCGGAAAAGGCGGGGAAGCAGGAGCAGCTCAGCGCGTCGCCAGAGCAACTGGAGGCTCTGCGGCAACGTGTCGAGGACCTCATCTGGACGCATCGCCGAATCAACCGTAGTGTCTTTACCGCCGTCATGGAGCCGTGCGCGCAAGGAAACGCCACGTACGAACCGATGATGAAGCGTGGCATGGGGGAGGACAACACGCGCAACCTAATCGCCTACGGGTCCTACCTACGCAAGGTGTGGGACGCTGTGAGCGTCGGCAAGTAGACTTTTCTTCAAGCGCACATCATCCACGAGGGGTAGAAAGGTGCATAGGGAGCGCCCGCTGTGGAAACCGGAGGCGCGCAGAATCGAAGCGTAGGCGGTGCGAACCCGCCTTGCCACACGGCAGCTGCGGATGGGCAGTATGTGGTAGAGTGTTGGGTGCTGGCTGAATCGGCGTGGTGTGTGTCGGACGTGCCGATTCTCCGTTTCTTCTCTCTCGACGCGTGCATGACGCCTGGAGCGCACCAGTTCGTGCACCGAGCCTCGGGTACGCGCACAGGAGTGGGCCCTCTCTCCCTTTCTCACGGGTGCGTGCGTGCGTGCGTGTGTCTGTGTGTCTGTGTCTGATGGACGCGCGCGGGTACGACCTTTCCTTTCGTTTTACATACATACGCAGGCATCTTGCCTTCTCTTCTTTCGTGTATATGGGCTTGTCCTGTGCTCTGGTTGGGGTGGGGGAGGGGAGGCACTTGTGCTACAGCGTAAAGGCCCACCGACGGACAAGCACACACACGCAGACAACGCACACGCTTGCATGCTCGTACCGATCTATCCCCACGGAGGCACCAACTCTATGACAGGAGGTTGCGGAGTAAAAGTAACGTTGCGAGAGCAAGACAGTACATCCAGGTGTTGCGTGCGGGGCTCGCTCACGAGAGATGCGGGCTAGCGTCTGCCTCTGAGCGCCTAAGCACTGTTGCCGTGCGCTGGCACGTGGCAGCGGAGCGGAGCCGCGGGTGCGTAGCATGTGTGATAGCGCCGTTGTCTTCACCTGACCGTCCCATCGGTGATGGTGTGCGCACGTCTCATGCAGGGCTTGCGCACTTGTGCATGTCACCTGTATGTTCTTTCTCATGTGCACTGCGGCTGCCGCCTAGTAGGGACTGTATATGTGCGTGTGCGTGAAGTTGAGCCCGTTGAAGGAGGACTTTCGGTGATGCGCACGAGCACACGCGCACTTGTGCGGTATCGATCGACATGCTCAGCTGTAAGGCACACGCTGCGCGCCTGTTCTCTGCCACCATGTCTTCTCCTACCACCCTTACTATCGTACTACTCTGACCCTTTCTCTCTCCTCTCTCTCCCAACGATGGGGCACGCCGCTTCTGTTCACGTGGCCGCCATGCGCACACCCGTGTCTACACATGCACGCGGGGGAAACCCACAATCCAAAACCCGAAGCAAACAAACAACAAAGTTGCATTTACGATCGCGTGATGCGCGAGGAGCTGTGGCCGTGCCCCCAACAACGCGTACATTTCTGTGGAACGTACACACACACACACACACACACACACACACACACACACACGCACGTGCACGTGCACACGCACACGCCCTCGGAGAGGCGCCCACGCTCACGCTAACGGGCTAAGCGTGCGATGATTGCAAGACAACGACCCACGACGGTGGCGGCGCTGCTGCTGCTGCTTTGCTTGCTGGCAAGCGCAAGCTTAGTCGACGCGTGGGGGAGCAGCGACGACGCCAAGGCCATTGCGAATCGTGAAAAGCATGAGCAAATCCAGTTTTGGGAGCGTGAGGTCAATATACTCCGCCAGGGCGAGCTGAAGAGGGCGTACAACAAACTCTACCAGGCGGAGACAGCGTTGGAGTCTGCCCGTGCCAAGCAGGGCTTCTTCTACACGCGACCACAGGACAAGGCGACGATACGCTTGCTTGATGAGGATTACCGCCGAACGTTGATGACGGTGAAGGCCCTAAAGGAGCAAGAGCGCCTCATCATGACGAAACTGAAGCCGCTCTACGGCGTCGTCTCGCTGCACTTTGCGCAGGAGCAGAAACGCACCATCTCGGAGTCTATCAAGACCGTGCAATCACTCAGCTACGACAACGCTTGGTACTCCTCCCTCTTCAGCCTCGGCGAAGCGGAGAGCTTCTCCGACATCATCATGGGCTTCATTGGCAACTGGGTCATCGGCTTCGTCATCCTCTACCCCTTCGCGGTCCTCTACTACGCGCTGTGGGCCGCGCCGTGGAGCGTGTACGAGTACACCTCTGGTGTTGCAGACCTCGTCCCCGGCGCCGTCGCTTACGCCGCATGCGTCGTGGTGATGTGTCTGCCTCTTATCGTTCTTGCGCTCACCTTCTACTTGTTGATTCGGCACTACGGGCCTCAGCTACAGGCGGCTGCGCAACAAGCGCAGGCGCGCCGACATCAGGACTGACGCACATCGGTAAAGAGCACGCACAGAGCTGCCGACCCGTGACGGAGGGAGGGCCCGTAAGAATGAATGAGCTTGCAGAAGGGGGTCAATGATTACTTTGGTGCTCGTGTGCGGTGTAGCCGCTTCACGCTTCTGTTTCTCTCTTTTCCTGTGCTTCCGATCTGGAACGTCCCTGTGAAGCTGTCGACTTGTCCCGGGGGCGGGGTGGGGGAGGTGGGGAGAGATTAGGAGGGTGTGATGGCCAGCGAAACAGCGCCTCGCGAAAGGCTGAGGGGGGATTGGCACAAGAGGTGGACGTGTTTGATACCATCGTTGATGGACTGCGGCACCCCCTTCTCCCCTCTCATCCCTCCGCCTCCGCAGACACGTGGTCTCCCGCTATCGCCGTCCCACAGACTCTGATGAACGTACGCGCGCTGTGCATAAGCGCCGCACCGCCTCTCTCTCTTTCGTTATTGCTGTGTTTCGGTGGTGCCTTGAGTTTCACGCACAAGCCGCGTGTACACGGTTGGGAAAAGATGGGCTTGCACGTGCTGTCTCTGTCGGTCTCACCGAGAGACCAACAGACCGAAGCGCAGACGACACAACGAGCGCCTCACCGCACGCATATGCCCATGCTTCCACACGGCGACGTCGGCGATTCACGGCTTTGTCGCGCCCGCTCGCATGTGTGCGTTTCGACCCTGTTGCTTGGCTGCCATGTTCTCCCGTCAAGCTCCTCAAGCGGGCGGAGCTCGACCTCCTCCGAATAGATGCTGCTCCCCTCTCTGTCTTGGTGTCTAGGTAGTGCATGAGGCTCCGCCATGCGCATGCGTGCTTGAGCGGCTGTGCCTCCCGCTGTCCACTGTTCTCTTCTCTACCCCCTCCTCCTACCTGCGCAGCAGCCGCATAGACAGTTACACACATAACCCCCCCCCTCACTCACCCATACACGTTTTGCATAGAACGGGTGGTGGGGCGGACGTGCCGGCGAGACGGTGTGGCGGGAGGACTCGACGAGCACTGCACGCCGTCCCCCTTTCCTGCTTTCCTTCGCTTCCCCTCCTCTCCTCATTGTCAAGTAAGACTGCACTGAATCTCTGCGAGATTGCCCGGTGCTTTCCTCGCTCTGTGTGTTGCTCGCGCATGGCTGTTGCTGTGTGCCTCTCCCATCTTCGATCTCTTGATCCACGAAGAGGGCGTGCTCCACGAGTCTGGCATGAGCGCTAACGACGCCAATGCTGGCAGCAGCATGAGCGGCGGCGCCGACGGCAGCAGGCCTCCACATGGTGCGCTAGAGCTTCCCCCGGTGATGGAGAGCGTGCTGCGCCCTCACCAGGTGAGTGCGTTGGAATTTATCTGGAGGCGTCTCGTGCTGGACGGCGCGCTGCGCATGGCTGCTCGAACCTTCTCCTCGACGATCGAGCAGCGCACTCGGCTTTATCAAGAAGTGTTTGGCGTCATTCTGGCGCACTCGATGGGTCTTGGTAAGACGCTCACCTCCCTCTCCTTCGTGCTGCTGTTCCAGGCACAGGCGCTGCTGATGGCAATGAAGCGCGAGCGAGTGCGTCGGCAGCAGTTCGGGAGCGCTTCTGCCGCTACCGCTGCAAGCGTGGCGCTGAAAGGTGCCGTATGCCCTGCACTCCGTGTGCTTGTCCTGTGCCCTCGCAGCTGCGTGTTGCACTGGCAGGCATCCATTTCGGAGTGGATCCAGCCGCGGTATGCGGGAACTATGAAGGTCAACTCCTACGTGCCCAGTGCGATGGGCGTCTCTCTCAGTGCAACGCACCGTGGCACCGGCGGCCGCTCTATCGAGGACGTGCTGCGCTCCTTCTATCAAGAGGGAGGCTTGCTACTGCTAGGCTACGAGGAGTACCAGCGCATTCTGCAGTACGCACAGACGCAGTATCGCAGCAACCCCACCAACAAATGGCCCCGCGTGTGGTCGCTGCTGGATCGCCTGCGACTCCATCTTCCGCTTTTTCAGGAGGTGCGCCTGCTGGACATCATCGAGACCGCTGACCTCGTTATCCTCGACGAGGCGCATCGGCTACGCCGCAGCAGCTCGAACCTGGTGACGGCGTTGACGCAGCACATCCGCAACATCCAGCTTCGGCTGGCACTCACGGGCACTCCGCTGCAGAACCACCTCGAGGAGTACAATACGATGCAGTCCATCATCACCGGCCGCGAGCTTGACACCCAGCTCTTTCACAAACACTTCATCGCACCGATCGAGAGAGGACAGTGCGTGGACGCCACGTACCCGCAGTTCCTCGAGATGCAGCGGTGCGTGGCGTCGTTGCGCAGATACTTCGCCGACTCGGCGCACCACTGCGGACCGGAGGTGCTGGCGGCCACCCTGCCGCCGCGACGCGAGTTCCTATTCTTTTTCCGGCTTTCCGCAGCGCAGGAGGCGGCGTACAGGGCGATGCTGAAGTACTTCCACACGCAGGTCGCCGCTGGAGAAAAGGGAGACTCGGTACTGCGGCTGCACCACGTCGCGTCACACATATGCCTGCATCCCGCCCTATCGGAACTGGAGGAGCCGCGCAGCAGCACCGCCCTTGCCTCCTGTAAGGACGGCGAGGAGGACGGGGACGACGAGGATGAGGACGCAACGCTGGCGGCGCCTCCGACCCTGCCCGCGGCGGCCCTCACCGGTGTGGATGTTTCCATGTCCCCGAAGCTGAGTTTTGCGTTTCACCTTACCGTGCACATTGTGCGCGAGCAGCGCGAGAAGGTCGTCATCTTTTCGCAATACTTGAGTCACTTGCGACTGATGGGGCAGCTGCTGGCACGCGAAGGGATTTCGGCACCATCCTTGACCGGGGCCGCCTCTGACGCAGAGCGGTGTCGCTGCATCAGTGAGCTCCAAAACAATGACGCGTGTCGTGTATTGCTGTGCTCTGTCCGCGCGGGTGGCGTTGGCATCAAGCTCACCGCAGCTAGTCACTGCATCCTCCTCGACGTGAGTTGGAACCCGACGGATGACATGCAGGCCACGTACCGACTCTATCGCTACGGGCAGCTGCGGCCGGTGAACATCTACCGGTTGGCCACATGGGGCACGTCGGAGCACATTGTCTTTGCCTACGCTTTGCAGAGGTCGTGGCTGCAGAAGAAGATCGCCGACATCAGCGACCCGCGCCGGCAGCAGCGCCATCAGACGCGCAGCTACTTCCGCTATCCGTGCGCAGTCCCTCTACCGGATGATGGGTCGAGTCTCGCCACAGATGAGCAGGTGGCTCTGCAGCAGTCGCGGCCGGCGCTGAAGGAAACGCTGGCGAGCAGTTGCCGGCCGGATTACGCTCTTGAGGTGTGCGAGATCCAGTGCCCCATCGCGGCCTGTGTCCTGCGCGCGCACCCAGAGGAAAAGGCCTACCTCTACACTGTGATCCCGCAGTCGGTTCTGCTGCTACATAACGAGGATGATGTGATTCGCGAACGCGGGCGCCGCTTCGAGGACGCAGCGCACAAGTCGCGCGCGTCTGTTGCGATTCCGCTGCAAATGCCCAGCGGGGGTGCTCCTCCCGCGCACGCGCGGGAGGACGTGAGTCTGCTGGACGCGTGCGAGGCAGAGCTCGTGGACGCGGCGCGGCAGGCAGCCCATCTCGTGATCACGCACGTCTTGCGCGCCCGCGAGGAGGCGGTCAGTGAAAGCGATACGGTATCGGAAGTGCGCATGCTGGACCAGAGCATGTGCCAGCGACTGCAGCCGCTTCTCGCACCGGTGCTGGAAAAACGTCCGCCGCCGCGGTTCCTGGCGGAGGTGCTCCTGCTCTGCTACCAGGCTGGCGCCGCCGACTTGTTCCGCACGCTGCTGCAGAGCAGCTCGTACCTGAAGCTGCGCACCTATCTTGCCAGTCGTGTTCCAGCTGTCACCCGACGTCGGACACGAGACACGGCGCTGCCCACTCGAAGCCCTCTGGAGGAGGCCCTACTCTTCACTCCGGTCTCCCTGTTCAAGTCCATGTCGTCCGTAGAGGCAACGTACGTCGCGACGGAGCTGGGCTGCGACCGCCCGTTTGTCGGCTTCTGCTTGCTGCGCGGCCTGCAGAAGCTGTGGTTCGTGGATGGGCGCCTCGCCATCAGCGAGGCTGCCCTGGAAGCGCTGGCGACGTTGCTGGGCATCACGCCAGGTAGAATCGACGGCGACAGCGACAGCGCGGAGGACGAGGGGACAGCTGAGGGAGAGGACGGTGGACGTGCGCTCTCGAGGCGGAACGACGACGGCACATTCGCTGAGGCGCTGGCGGCGCTGGCGCAGTCCGTGCTGACCGCAATGACGAGCTGTCTGGAGGAGCAGTGGCCCCCTTACGAGGGCTTCGCGCTACCGCCGCAGCACGTCCAACTGGACCGCGAAGAAATGCGTATGGGGCGCGCCTACCGTGCAGCGTCGAGGGCGCACATGGAAGGTCTGCTGCCAATCGCCCAAGTGGCGGATCTTCTCCGACTGCCCTCCTACCGACAAGGACAGCACATGTACGGCTGTGCGCGGTGCCGCAGCCCGCTGTTGCAACGGCTCGACGCGACACACCTGGAGTGCCCGCGCTGCCACTACAACGCCGAGTTCGAGGTGCGTGCCGACCCCCGCACGCAACAGCAGACTGTGCTCTACCAGCTCTCCGTGGTGGCCAACCTGCTCGATGCCTTCTCCATCACCAAGAGCTTCGCCGTATCCTTCTCGCCGGCCGAGTGCGCTGATGCCAGTGCGGCCTTGCGGGAGGTGCACACATCACAGGCCGTATTCGAGTTCGTGCGCCGCACCATGGAGGAGGGGGTGCAGGCTTTCCTGAGCGAGTACCCGCCGCGACTGATTCGGCTGCTCGGGCTGCAGATGGGAACCGGCGGCGACGTTGAGGCGTTGCGGCGAGTGTTGCTGACCAATGGCCGACTCGCGTCGCACACGAATGTGCGCGAGCACCTGCGACAGCGCCTTGCGCAGGCGTTTGCCGACTTTGTGCACCCCAGCACGCTCACGCAGTTTGTGGCTATGCCCCTCATGCTCATTGTCACGGCGTTACATTACCTTGCGCGCTGCGAACGGCTGACCTACGCACACGAGTTGCTTCTGGATGAGTGCCTGACGCCACGGCGCAAGCTTCTGCGCTTCGCCAGCGACGCCCTCGTCAAGGTTCTCTACGTGGAGAGGCTGTTGAAGCACTGCCGCCAGAAGCCCCTACCATCCTCGTATGCCTCTTCGATGTCCGTGACTGCATGTGGTGCGACGCTGGGGTCTGGTGCGGTCGCGCCGCAGAAGGGCGCTGTGAGCAACGATGCCGACGATGCGGCCTCTCTGACCTCCCTGGTGATGGCGGCGTCCTCCTCGTCTGAGAGCCGAAGCCGGTCTAGCGCGTCCACGTCATCGTCATCATCGTTTCACAGCGACAGCGCCGCCGGCACACAGCCGGCGCACAAGGACCCACTAGCGCACCTGATGGGCAGCAGCGGTAGCGGTTCTCGCACCGCCTCTGCCTCTTCGTCCCCCTCCTCGGCTCGCCACAGCTCGTCCAGCTCGTTCATCTCCGTCTACTCCAGCGATCGCGCAAGCTTCCCTGACGGAGGCGAGTCGGACGCGGAGGAGCGGGATGAAGTGATGCGGGGCCAGCATGGCACCTTGACGTGGCTGGAGGAACTGGCGGGCAACACGCTGGAGCGGGCCGCCCCCACAGCGGAGGAGTTGGAGAGCGAGGCGGTGCAACAGCAACGGTCCGCCCAGTACTGGATCGCCTTCTGCGAAGTGTATGGCACCCACAGCGCGGAGACGCTCACCGTGTACATCGAGGACACGGCTAGTGGTGCAAAGGTGCTGCCGCCGCCGCCGCTGTCCTGTTGGATCTCGCAGGTCGCCCACACCACCATGGCCGGTCACCGCATGACCGACATGCTGGACATCTTCTTTAAGAAGTTACTGGAGCTATCTCAGCAGGTGCGCGTCATATCGTAGCAAGGCGGGGTGATGGGCACTGCTTGCGTGTTTGTGTGTGGCAGCGGCCTCCACACACTTTTCGACAGGGGTGGATGGGTGGGTGAAAGGGGGAGGGGGAGAAGTGCGAGGCGGCGCTGAGCGACATGCGCGCGCGGCGCCCCCTAGGCGCATGCAGGTTCTGCACCTAAGGAGCAGGCGCGTTGACTCACATCACTTCGTGTAACATGCAACCGAAAAGAATACCTGAAAGCCACAGGAAGCAGAGCGTCAAGCGAGGTGGAGTGGGGGGGAGGGAGGCTGGAGAGACGAGGCAACTACGTAGAAGTGCGACTGGGAGAGTGAGCAGCGAAGGTGCCCATGCCAGAATGTCCTGTTCGCACGCGCAGCGCGTCGTCGGGACAGGGTTCGCAAGGCCCTATACCTCAGTGCCACCGCTGTGAAGCACGCGGCGGTTGGCTGTCCGTGACACTTCGTTTTACTCGTCTGCCTTTCCTACCGTGCTTATCAGGGAGATCGGCATCATCACGGCTGCAGGGTGCGTGCGTTGCGCTGCTGCTTGACCAGCACGTAACACCCACAAATGTGGTGGTGCTCTGCGCGCGTCTCTGTGTGGGGCTTTACCGCCGGCAACAGGGCAAACACATCCGTCATCTTCCTCTCTCCTCTTGTCCATTCTTCACGTTTCGACTACTTCTTCGTTGAGTCTGAACGCACGTGCGCGGCATCGCTGCGCCTGCGCACAAACGCGTCGACGGCAGATGTGAAGTGCCGGAAGACGAACACTCGCACGTCCTCACAGTAAGGAAACGCACGTTCGCCGCATAGAGCGCCACCATAGGGACGCGGGAGCGACGTAGGACGGGGCGTGCGTTAGCTTCACATAACCCCTTGCCCTTTCTCGCTCCTCGCCAATCCTTGCCGTAGACGCAGACAGAGTTACGCACAGACTCACTCGCAAGCGTGTACGCAGACGGCGAAGAAGAGAGGCACTCAGCTGAAGGAGGATAGGAAGCTGCCGCGCTCGCGGTGTCTCTGGAAGAGACAGAGGTGCTGACGTGCACATCCTCCCCTCGCAGCGCTGCATCTGACAACGGGGAGCACTGCCTCTCTTTCTCTCTCGCAGCGGCGTAGTGGGCGCCGTCGACCAACCTGTGAGGTTGCGCTTCCCTCTGCTCGCTTGTTGCGCGTGCTGCGCAGGCGCCGGGCGTAGCGATTGGGTGAGGGGGTGACTCCACTACGTATACCGTGACAACGCTGCGAACATCGAAGCTGCTGCCGATTGCGCCGATGGAGCACTACGAGGATTCCTTCGAGAGCGCCACCACGGCGATGAATGAGGAAGAAGAGGCCATGTCGGTGCGCACCAGCTCAACGGCTGCCACTTCAGGGGACTCTGTCGACGCTGGCGACGACGGCAGCGTTGGCGACGTAGATGATGCCATCTCTGGTGGCAAGGGAATGAGCGACGTACTGACTTTGAGCTCCGCCGCAACACTGTCACCGACGGCACGGTATCTGGCTCTACCCTTGCCTGCATCCCCAGTGCCGGTACCGGTACCTGTGCCGACACTCACCCCTTCGCCGGCATCAGCGCTGAAGGGTGATAGCGAGAACGGGTTGCACGCGTCGTCCATTTTGTCTGCCCAAAACGCGTCGGCTTGTAAGAGGCCGCTTGGATTCGCCCCACGCGCGACGGTCGGAGCAGTAGAGAGCGAGGAGCGAAGCGCGAGTCTGACTGACAGCGCCAGGGCTCAACACCTCGCTACGCTCGAGGCATCGTGTGTTGCTCAAGGAGAATTTGCAGGGAACTCCAGCGACGATGCCGACCATAGTCGTCGAGGGCTGAAGGGCGTTGGCTTCGAGGCCCTTGCCCACTTTGTGGCCTTTGGTGACAGCGGCAACTACAGCACAACGGGTCCAACGTCGCATCGGCATAGCTCCGTGATCCGAACGGGAGTGGAAGGCTTCCCATCCCCGCTGGGCAAGATGCTCACCACCAAGAGAGAGGTAGAAGGCGAGAGTCCGAGGGAGGGAGAGGAACTGCGGCCAACTGCTGACTCTCTAGCTTCCCAGTCAACATCGGCGCGGCAGGCAGAGTTGCCACAGAAAACTGCGGCGTCGAAGGCGGCCTCCGTGGCTGCGAGCAGCGTTTTCAGCACCCTCTCACAGCATCTTCAGCAGCAGAAGCCGCAGCGACAGCAGCCGCAACCGACCCTTGTGCCAGCGCCAGCGGTCAACTCGGCGCCAGTGGTCCCTTCGATACCAACGCCTGCAACCACCTTGCCCACAACGCCGCCTGCCTCCTTTAAAGTGCCGACAGCGTCACCAGCGCTGCAAGGTTGTGCTTCCCTCTCCCTCCCAGCTCTGCCGCCACCGGGATGGTCCTCTACGACTGCTCCCAACAATGCCACCGCTGGCATGGGGACGCCGCTCACCGTCCTATCCGCGGCGGCGGCGAAGGACGCGACGGGCACGCAACACGGGTGGATGATTGGTAGCGTGCAGTACCGCACTAGCCCCACAGATACGGAAGCAGTCCAGCAGATTCCCCCGCTGCCCCCGCCGTACGAGCATCCTCGGCCCATTGCGGAACAGACGCGCACATCCGAGCTCCGCGAGGCGTCGGAGGCGGTGGAGAGGCTAGTAAAGGCGTTCGCGATGCTGAAGGGCTACAACCGTCTCGAGCAAGCGAAAAGCAGAAGTCGGCCCCTCGCTGACGGTGTACCGGCCTCAGTGGAAGCGGTAGCCGATGTTGTCGCCTCTGCTCGCCAGGCCAGAGCTGCATCCACCGTGCAGGTGCGCGACACTGTCCGGCCGCGCAGATCCCGCGTTTGTGCGCCTGGAGTGGCGTCGGCGGCCACTCTTGCCTCCACCTCGGCTGCCGCCGTTGCGCTGCCGTGGGTGTCTGCCCCTCGTCGAGAAGACAGCGAGAGCGTGGCCGAAGATGTTGTGCTGGACTGCGTGCTCGGCCTCTTACAGGAGCGTACAAGGGGCACCGGGACTTCTTCCACGGGTGAGCACGAGTGGGAGGGGGTCAGGTCGACGAAGCGCCCAACGGCGGCATCGTCGTGGCAGGCGGCGAGACCCCACTACGAGGTGGTGACGGCGGACACTTTTGCTCACGGAGGAGGCGCGGGGGGGCACGGCCGAGCTTCGCACTTCACCGCCGGCACCGTGTCTGCGGCCGCGCGGACCCAAGTGTACTTCAACTCATCATCAGCCTTCCTGGGCGGGCTCGGTAGCAGTAGCGTTCCCTTGTTCGACCCCCGAGATCTGCAGAGCGCGGTTGACCTCTACAATGCCGTGCGCGAGGCGCTGGACAAGTACGTGCTGCGCCGCGTGGCGACCGGCGCAGAGAAAGCAGAGGGACCTGAGCCGCACGTCTCTGCCCCCCGCGCACGCTCCATCACCGCCATATTTGCGTGGGCGCTGCTGCTGGACATGGTAAATCTCTGTGAAGAGATCGCGCGTGTCGCCTACGATGCAGCGCCGCGCACCCCGAGCGCTGTGTATCCCGTGCTCGCACAGTTCAGGGGGGATGCGGCGTGCGAGGAGGTCGTCAAGGCGGCGATGCACTGCCTGCCGTTTGAGGCACTCCACACCAGCGGCGCTGACACATTGGCGCCAGGGGATGGCGGCTGCACATTCCGGATGGCATGCTGGGTGACGCAGCAGCAGCTCTGGACCATCGCCGACGCTATGGTCGACACGGTCCGCGAGGATATGGTGCGACGCGCCAAGGCGCTGAAGTACTCTCCTTTTAACACGGCCGCAGTGGCCGAGGTTGATCCTCGGTTGCTGGTTCCTCCCACGACTCCGATGCTCACTCTGCGGCCGCTGCCGGGGCGGAGAGGTGGCGGTGCCGTGCCAAAGGTGGCGGATACCTCCACGACTGCAGGTACTGCTGCGGCGTGCGCACGAGTGCACGGAGGCGGCAGAGGGGAGGGAGGAGGCCCGGACAGTGGCAGCGCTGGCAACGAACTCTTCGAGATGCCTGCCGCCGCGTTGCAGAAGGTTGCCTACCACGTTTCTGTTCTCACCACGGATTTGCTCTCCGACATGAGCACCGCCAACCACCACGAGCTGTCGGCACTGACTGCTGAGGATTACCCCGATGTTGCCACCGCCGTCTCCGAGACCATGAGCGAGCTGCTTCACGACGAGTCTATTAAAGCGGCTGTGCGGCGGCGAGCTGCAGAAAAAGTGAAGCAGACACAAAGGGCGCGCGCCGACTTCGCCGCAACGTCGCGCCAACGCAAGGAGCAAGCCATCATCGAGAAGGCAGAGAAGGAGGCGGAGGAGGTGGTGCAGCACATTCTGCAAGAGATGAGGGCACAGGGAGTTGCCTAGTTGCGCCCACACCGTTGAAGCACGAGGCACCATCATCCACGTTCTTGCCTCCCTCCCTTACCACCTCGCGTTGCCGGGTTCGTGCCGAACACGTTCCTCCCGGCACACGGACTTGCTCTCCGCCTCTCCACTGCGTGGTGTGCCTGGCAAACTGGTTCGTTCAGCTCTTCCCCTCATCTTTCTTCTTGTCGGCAACGATGCACGCCACCGCGTCTCATCGCTCGTCTCCGCGCGCACCTGATGAGTCTCATCCACGCACCAGCTCTACAACTCCTGCTGCATGGAGGCTTGGAAGAAGAGGAAAGAGGGCGAGGGGGTGGGTGGGTGCGCAGCTCGAGTGGCAATGAGCCGCGGATGTGTACGAGGCAGAAGGAAACTGACGGGCAGCGGGGCTGTGACAGTCGTCTCGAAGGTAGGCGGCGACGAGTCCTCACGGCCATTGGCGCACCTCAGCGTTTCTCCGCCCCGCCCTTCTTCCCACCCACGCTTCTCTATCTGCTCGTTCGTCGTTGGCGCATCCTCCCTTCCTTGCAGCACTCTGGGAGTGCGTGTCCACGTGACACGACCCGACGCGTCACTCCCCTCAACCCAACCACTGCGTGCGCTCTTGGTGACCAAACAGAAAATTCGTCAACTCACACTTTATTTTTCGTCACCGTGCCTGTTCCCTCCCTCAGCATTGCTCGCGCCGTGGTCAAGGGATAGGCGCGCATGGGAGGGCGCGTGCGCACGGAGGACACTGGCGCCGGCTGCGCGTGCTTTTGCACCGTCCACGCAGAGGCCCCCCCCCTCCCCTGCCGCTCTCCTCTTCCGTCTCCCTTCCTTCTCTTCGCTTGCCTCGTGTGCGCTTCCTCTTCTCCATCTCGCCCTCCCGCACAGCCGCTTCTCTTTTATTGTTGTCGTTTCGCTGTTCAGCACGCGTCGTGGTGACGAGCCCAAACGAGGTGCAGCTCCCCAACTCACCTGCGCACGCACCCCACCGTAGCGCACGCTGATTGGCGGCCACGTGTTCTGCCTCGACTACGCCAGCACCCGCAACAAAGAACGAGGGAGAAGTGCAGTCGGGAGCACCGTGCGTCTGACGCCTCCTCTTGCCTTTCCTCTTGCGCATCTTTCGTCACGGGTGTGAAACATGAGTGATCCAGTCGGTGCCCGGCACGGCCGGGAGCCGTCTTTCCCATTCGACGACAGTGGGAGCAGCTTCAGCTCGCTTTCGTACTCTTACGACTCCTCTCGATCACCGTCAAGGTCATACTCGTACTCGTCATCCGTTTCCTCAAGCTCGTCTGACGAACACCCGCTCCGCGGTCACCGTCGCCTTCGCAGTCGCTCGCCGTCTGAAGACTCTGCTCACAAGCAGCCACGCAGCGACTCGGTGCTGGGGGACGATCTCTTGTTCACGTCTGGTCACTCAGCCCCGCCGCCATACCACCACCCTTCCTCCTCCTCGGCGCCGGTGCTTCCACCGGTGCTCGGCGACGCCGTGCTGCCCGCAACGCATGGAGGTCAGCTCAGCAGCGTTCTCGGTGCCCCTGACACCCCCAACGAGGACTGGCCGTGCGGTGTGTGCAGCAACATCAACTCCAAGCAACGGACTTCGTGCTTCCGGTGCGGCTGTCACTACGCGGAGAGTCTCCTGGCGATGCCGGGCTACGAGGTGTCGCTGACACACCTGCCCGCTAGCTGCACTTCGGCAATGGTGGAGGAGGCATTGCGACGCGTGGCGCCGAACTGCTCCCTGCACTACATTGGCACCGACGCCGAGAAGGGCATCATGTACATTCAGTTCTCGTCTGTGGAGGAGGCGACAAAGTGTCTGGTGCAGAGCCACTGCGAGCTGCAGTTGCGCGACCGGGGCGGCGAAGACGGCGCAAGCGTGCGCACGCGACTGAGCTTCTCCTTGGGTCCACACCCCCGCCACGAGCGCAAGGAGACAGAGGAGCAGGTGGCACGGGCGACGGCGCAGGCTGCAGCGGAGAGACAGGAAGCAGCGCTACAGAAGGCGGGCGTGCCGCGGTTTCTGTGGCCGCACACGTGGCGCCAGCCGCCATCCTTTCCATCTGCAGAGAAGTGCAAGGTGTTTCTCAGCACCATGTCTGCCCACTGGGACCACCTCTCCGAGGAGCAGAAGCGCTACTACGACGCCGAAGTGAAGAAGGCGCTGCTCCGGACGGCCGCATCGACAGAGTCGACGGCCAAGATGAACGGAATGCCCGCGTCATCCCCTGCGAAGGCTGGTGCCGCTGCAGAAGTCACGGCTCCCCTCTCCGCCGAGTCGTCGCCAGCCTCCTCTTCGCTTGCCACACCTGCTGAAGCGAAGGAGACTGGCAAGACGTCGCACGCGCTGGACGGTCTCAAGAAGCGGCTGGCGGAGCGGAAGAGCGCCATGAAAAAGGTCGACGGCCCTGAAGGGGCCAAGGCGGCGGCTGCGGCAGCCGCCGCGGGAACACAAGCGGGCGGCCCGGTCGCAGGTCACGGGAAAGACGTTTCCAGCGGTGGCAGTGGTGGCGCTGGTGGTCTTGCCTCTTCGCTGCGGGGGTGTAGCGGCGACTTTCCTGCGACGCCATCGCAGATGCCGGCGGAGGTGCTCTTGTGGGACGGCTTTCCGGTACCGCTCCAGTACACCAGCCTCGGTAAAGTGCCGCGCTCCATTGATCTGCCGCGTGTGCCCATGTCGGTGTGCGAGCGGCTGCTGCCACCGGCGCTGCTGCAGGTGGCACGCATGCAATTCAAACAGGCTCGCTAGCGGTGCGTGGTGTTGTGTTGCGGTCTGTCTGCCGGTGCAGGTTTGTGCTGGTGATGGCCGTTCCTTGTGCTCGTTGTTATTGCGTTGGTAAGCGGATACACTTTGACGGTGAGATGCGAGGAGTAATCAAACACGAGAGGATGCGAGTCAAAGGCGCGCGGGTAGGGTCGACGGGGGCAGTTGAGTGTCGCGCACTCGCCCACCTCCGCTCGAGCATGTACCAGAGCGTGAGCTGCAGTCATCCCAATGATCTGTGCCCCCCCCCCCCCCCCCTCCCCCCCGCTCGCACTCCTTGCAAGTGTGCGAGACCGCTCTCTTCATCTCCACGAACGCGGGTGTCACCTGCTTGTGTGCGTATGCGTGCATATCTGGAGTGGCGGAGCGCGCTACACTGTCTCTCATGAAGGCTCACCGCTACAACTACATCCTGTCCTATTCCCTGTTCTGTCCTGATCCATGCGTGCATGTCTGCGTCTTTGTGCGTGTCATCACCGCCTCTCCTAAACATTGCCCAGATCATCGTCTGCTCGTGTGTTAGTGCTCTTCTTCCTAGCATTGGCCTCCCTTGTTTTGTTTTCTCTGCTGAAGCGGTGTCTCATTGTGGCGAGGCGCACTTGCACTTCCTGGCGCGCTAAGCATCCCCCATCGCTCACTCACGCAGTACGCCGTTACACACGTACCGCTCTTTCTTCAGTTATTGATGTCTCGCTTGAAGCACGTGGAGTGGGATGAGAAGAACCTGGAGGCGAACGCCGAGTACCAGCGACAGCACCCCGTGACGATACACATCACGGAGCCGAAGACGCCGTACTCGTACGCCGATGGTGACGACTTGGAGGCCGAGGAAGAGGGGTTGCTCAAATGGGACCCCGCTGTGAACGCCAAGGTGAAAGAGATCAAGGAGCAGATAGCCGGGGACTTCTCTGATCGACCAGTAGCCCCAATCGCGAAGTCTGGGCGGCCGATGCTGGCGGAGGGCACCTCGACCGGCGAGCTAGCTCAGCAGCAGCATCAAAAAGAATTCCGCAAGATGCGCAAGGCCGTATATGCGGACGAGGGTGCCATGTTCAAGAGGGCTCTGTCTCACGAATGCAAGGACGAGGATGACGAGTAGACGACCCGCATCTTCTCTTCTTTGTTCGGTGAGGGTGCCACGCACTGAAAGCGTGAGCACGTACTTCTCTCCCTCCGCGGACGGTGCACTTTACTGCAGGCGCACTCGGGGAAGGAGCGAGGGGGAGAGGGAGAGAAAACCAGCACAGGAAGGAGTGAGGGAAGAAGAGGCTTAGACACTCGAACTGTGACGACATTACAACGTCAGCAAGCGTTCGCCTCTCCCCCTCACTGCCGTCCCTTCTCGTCCCCTCCTCCTTTGGCAGGCCACCCGTCCTCCAGCTGCGGCGCGCATCGGCTGTACCCTAAGGACAGCAGCGCCCAAAAAGACAGAGGGCCATTTCGTCGTTCTTTATGGGAGTATAGGCTCGTGTTCCCCCTCCCTTCCCCCTTCTCTCATCTTCCCTCATCCCTTTTCAGCTCACTCCACCGCCCTCACTGACCGTCTCCAGACTTGCCCTCTTTTTTTGTACGTTCCCATTTCTCTTCCCGCTTGTTTGGATGTCTTCTCTCGGGTGCTGTACACACACCCCATGCGCTGCACCGTTGCTCCCTCCTGCGTCCCTCGGTTGTGCTTCCTATTTGTCTCTGTTTGCTCTCCCCTTTTACTTTCTTCACTGAGCGGACTACTATGCATGCGATAGTCCCCCCTCACAGGATGCGTCCGCCTACCTATGGCTAGATTGGTACGTCTCCTCCTTCACTGCCCCCCTCTTTTTCGTTGCTTCCCCGGTCTGCTGCATCAGCGGATGAAATCAGCCGCTGTTTCGCGCCCACTGCCCCGCATGCTTCTCCGCCTGCCCGGTCCTGGCCATGTACGATAAGCACTAACGGCGAGAAGGGAGCGAAAGAGGAAGACAACAGTAACACCGCACACCTCGTGGCAAACTAAAACAACAACGTGTCGTGGGGGGCTGCCCGCGCCCCGTTAACCCGCGTCTCTGCCTTCTCGCGCTTCAAAATCTCCGTGGAGTGGTGAGGCGATAAGTCAGAGGTCGCTCAATCACGCTGCTGGGCTTGTTTACAGACTGAGCAAGTGACCGCCGTCGAGAACACCCGCATCATGCCGTCTCCTGAGGGCCCAGGGACAGGGGCGTGATGTGTGCGGTCTCATGATCCAACAAACCGCCCTCTCCTTGCCTGCATGACCTCTCGGGTCTATCCTCTCCTCTGCTTCCGCAGCATGACAGCTGCAGTACACACACACGCACACCTCTCGTTCCGTGCACTCACTCCTCCCCTCTCTTTCTGCAGAAGACGCGCCAGCTCAACGGAGGGAGTGTTTTAGGCGCATCACTTCAGCAGTCACCACCACCCCCCGACAGAGACCACCGCTGTCAAGCATGCTGGGTGCACCGAGTCCGGCAGCAGGCGAATCCAGACGCCCTCTTGCACTGCTTGAGAGGTGAAGAGCGGACTAGGCAGCAGAGGCACTAACGGACTGAAGAAAATCCTGGCCGTTCTCTTCGCGCCGAGGAGCAGCACCAGTCGCGAGAACCTTCAAAAAGCTCGGAAGACAGGGCTGCCCAGCGGGTGGCCCGGAGAGGGACACGACAATGAGATGCTCACAGGGGTGGAAGCTTGCCACGCGGGAGGACGACACGCCATGGAGCTGCCTTTTCCTCTGCTAGACTGCATGCCAGTGCAGCTGTGTTGCACCTGCAGACGACTGGCCACGCTCACGGACGACCTGACCGGGGGAGGGCTGCACCGCCAAGTCCGGCACTGCGGAGAGAAGCGGCTGCTACATACCCCTGCACACGCGACATCGCTGACTAGCCGGCATCCCAGCATGGAGCACGACCTGGAGCACAGCACGACTGCGTACTTTTCGGCTTCGCCTCCGCCCGTCATCGTGGGGGCGGGCCGTACGCAAGACCTTCTCGAGCATTGCGGCACAGCGGCTTCTGACCTTCGGTCACGTGTGTGGCACAACAACGCTTCAGCGCTGACTGTGGGGGCTTCTCATGTTGAACTATGCATTCGCAGCCGCATCAGATGAAGCGATATGACGGCTCCCCACGACGGCACCCATGCCGCTTGCGCCCCGGTCTTCCACAGGGACATGGCGAAAGGGGAGGGGCCTGGGGAGGCGAGGCTTCCGTGCACGGGCTACGTGGACTCTTCCGTCACAGCAAAAACCGAACAGACGTCTCCACGGAGGGCCGGGGACGACCTCCTCGCCTTTCCTGATCACGGGCGGCGGGCAGGAGGACCTGAAGCGCGACCACCAATCGTGTCCCGGCACACAACCGCTGCACAGCGCGCTCATAACCCCCCTGCCGCTGTATGCTGATCGGACGAAACCCATGCACCCCAAGGAATCACCGGAATGGTCAGCAGCGCACGGCAGAACGGCAGCAGTTTGATGGGCAGCGAGACTCCGAATCGGTCGCCACACGTACCGGGTGGGTGTCTGACCTACAGAGGAGGGCCCAGGGCTAGCCACCTCGTGAGGCCCGTACCCGGTGGCATCCCGCCTCAGCAGGCAGGACGGTTTGACGCGGGCGCACCGACCGGGCCAGCGGACGAGCAAGCAGACTGTGTGCAACGACCTCGCAGCTGTCAAGAATAATGTGGGGTGGCCGGGGTGTGCTCAGGGACGTCGGCGCGGGCCGGGGGCTGGCCTCGGTACGCAAAGCAGTGGTCCACCGTCTGGCGCAGATTGGGGGGTCCTAAAGGAGGTCATGATGCGACCAGCCAGGCCTAAAACGGTCCAAACGATTCCATGACGCCTGTGCTGCTTCCAGCAACCTGCGTTGGGGGCCGTTCGAGCACAGCACCACGCCCTAGCTTCCCCCCCAAGACCCAACGGGGTAGGCCACACGCTGCCAAACGTTCATGAATTCTCGGCATCGCCGTCAACGAGTCACCCGAGGGAATTAAGGCGCTTCGGGGAACTTGGCCCCGGACAAGGGCACGACCATCCCCTCCCTCCCCCCAAGCTGGCCGTTGCAGCTAAAATATGGGGCGCGGCTAGATGTCCAGGCAATCACCCACTTAGCAGCAGCAATGGGCAAAACAGAGGAAGTTTTGCGTGAGGGACTCATGTGTGTAGAGCCTTCCCAACTTCCGCCGCTTCAAACACCCGCGTGCCTCTCGCACGATCCAGTCTGCCAGGCGGGGGTCGGTGGATTTGGATCTGTCGATACGAAAAAAAGGTAAGTTAGGGCGATGCTCAGGCGGCCTGCACCACGCGCTCGTGCAGGATGCTCACTCCGTTATCGTGTTCTGGGTGCCAGAGCACAAAGACAGACGAAGACTGATCCCGCAGCCCGCACACGATGGTGTGTGTGTGTGTGTGCCTCTGTGGGCGCTGGGGACGTCGGCGCCGTCTTCGCTTTTCGTTATGTCGGCTTCCCTCTTTACGCAGAGGTGCACGTTGACAGTGTTCCCAAGGCAAGAACAGCCGCGGCTGCTGCGGACAATCTTCTGTTCTGAGCCTGCGTCTTCCTGTGGCATGGTGTATGTTCATGTGTTTCTTCTCGCCACGCTCGTTGACAGACATGTGCACCGGCGCTATGTTGAAGACGTGCCTTGGACACGGAATGCTGACGATGAGCTCGCGCGCTCTCTCCTCACCTCCAGCTGAGCCAGCAAGGAAGTGTTCACCCGTCCTTGCGGAAGAAATGACACACGATCCCTGTCCTTTGCTCGTCCTCATCGTTAGTCGCTGCACGCTGTTCGCGGGGACATGACGGTGCGACGAGATCGGAGGGAGGTGGGGGGGGGGCGATGAAGTTTTTTCTTTTCGTTGTTCTGTGCCAGCACGATCGTTATTCCACCAGTCATTGCTACGTCTCGTCTCAAGTCCATTTGAGGAGCGGCACCAGGGACTTCACGACGCCTTCGCTATTTCTACTGTCTGTGTCTCCAGAGCAGGATCCACCCATCTGACCCCCCCCCCTCTTCGCGTTTCCACCCGGTGAGGCAGGGAGCTGAAAGGATGGGTAGCTCACCAATCTCGGCACCACACAAGCACAGGCATATGCGTGTTTCAGCGCTCTTGTATAATGGGCGCGCACTATGCCAGCCGGGTATGGCCCCCGGCGCAACCCCTTCTCCCCCCTCTTCTATCTCTCTTGTCTCTCACGCTGGCGAAGTAACGAGGGTGTTCACACAGAGGTGCCTTCGCCAGCGGCCGAAGAGACGAAAACTTCGGCGCGTCTGCTTGATCGCGTGCGCCCTGCCACTGTGTGCTCGTTCTGCTGCGCCCCTTCCCTCCCCTCCCCTCCCCCTCTTTCGAGTGTACACACACATCGATACACGCAGGCCCACATGTGGATATAGGTGACCATGAGCGTGTATGCAGGTATGCACATCTCTATGCATGCGTGTCTGCGTGTGTGCATACCTTTACTTGTGTTGATGTCCGTCTCTCCGAGTGTCTGCGCCCTCGATGCCGCTGCTCTTCGTGCTTGTGCGCTCGTAGGTGTGCCTTGGTGTGCTCAAAGGCTGCTAAACACACACACACACACACACAAAGGTGGGAGGTCCCAGGCCCATCCGGCCTGCTTTACATTCCTCCATTTTCAAGTGCTCTCCCGCTTCCTTGTTGCTCTTTCTTTCCATGAGGCGCTTGGCACGGGGGAGGGGATCCACTTTTTCGAGGCCCAACAACATCTGCGCGAGTGCGACACTCTCACTGTGTCGTGCACCTCTTACCCCGCCTTCTCCCTTCCCTCTCTGCAACGTGTCTCTGCTGCTCCTCCTTGCCTCGCTTTCTCAGGCTCTTCTCATTGCCCACACGCTCGTGTCTCCTAACAGTCCGCCGGGGTCCCGTAGGCCTCCACATGCGTGCACGTACATAATTTTTTTGCTGTTGATATCCGTGCGCGTGTACGTGTGGGGTGCCCGTGCCTCGGGCCGCCGCGGAGTTGCCTCATTTGCGCATCGTATGTGCAGGTATATGGATGCATCTTTCTGTCGCTGCCTCGCTACACTGTTGGACTCCCGCCTCTCGTGCGATCTTGTTGGCCACCTTCTCCTTGTCTCTGGCGTAAAGTCTTCCTCGCATCTTTCGCTGTCGGCTGCGTGCTCAGGGAGGGGGTGCCATCAGCTTATGCGGCAGGAGACCGTGATAGACTCAGGTGCACACACTTGCACGGACCGGCAGCATCTTGGCCTCTAAAGTGGAGGACACGAATCTTTTTCGTCCGCTGGTCCCTCACTCTCTCGCGGCGGACCTGCAGGCGGCGAGACGGGCTCACGAGTCCCTCTCGCGCCCTGCGCACCTTCCCTCTGCCTCATCGCTCTCCTCCGCCCCCTTCTTCGAGATGGCTGCGGGCACGCGGCGAGGCCTTGTGCTGCTCGGGACGCACAGCTTCGTTGTGCAGTCGCTGCGCGTCGTCTTCACGGCGCTCTTCATGGAGTACTACGTACATGGTTTTCTGCTTATCGTGGATACGCGCAAGGGGAAAAAGGCAAGTCTCACCGACATTCTTGAATGGCGCTTGCGCATCTCCAAGCTGGGCCTTTGTGTGCTCGTTGCCGCCCAGCTGATGTACACGATTGCCAGTGTCCTTGATGGATCTGGCGTCGTTGCGTTCTCGTCTGTAGTCGCACGGGTGTGGCGACTGACACCACGGCAGCGTTTGGCGTCGAATGAGCATTGTTTCGCGTTAGCGTTTGGCGTGTCGTGGTGGATGCTGCGACTTCCCCTCGTCCCGTCAGCTGTGTCCTTCACATTGGCGACCGCAGTCGTCGGTATCTTGTCCGATCGCTGCACCGCCTTCGCTCAGAAGTTAGCGCGCGAAATGGCGACCCAGCGACCGAAGGAGGAGAGGTTGGTGCAGCTTGCGTCGCGTGCGGCATCGGGTGGCGCTGCTGTGGTAGTGCTTGTCGCCGCCCTGCTGTACGACGGTTCCTGTCCAAAAAGGAAGTTTCTTCGCGGGTTCCACTGGTGCCTTCTCCTTTTGAGCGGCGCGGCCGTGTGCGCCTTTAGTGGTCTGCAACGTTGGCGGTGCAGCTCTCATGGCGAGGAAGCACCGAGTGCGGCACGAGGGGAGTGCAGCCTCAGTTCGCACTCCGTCTCCGGGTTTGGCGGCGCGACGATGATAGAGTTTCAGGGCTTTGTGCGGCAGACGTGGCAACGGCGGTCAATGAAGGCGCTCCTGGTCGTACGTGCGCTGCACTGCTACGTGCATGCAGTGGTCGTTGGTTTCTTTCATCTGCTTCTCACGCTGGGCTGTGCGCCCCGCCTGTCGGCGGCCGCGCGGGCGATCATCCTGACCTTTGTCGTTGCAGCGCCGTCCTTCCTTGCCCCCATGCACATCGCAAGCGCCGGTGCGGTAGGAAAGAAGCGCCTCGTGCTCATTATGTTGCTCGGTGTGTGTGCGCTGGGTCTTGTATCGCTGGTAGCAGCCTTCTTCATGAGGGGAGCGGTTGAGGTGGCGGTTGCGCCGGCGCTTGGAGAGGGCGGCACAGCAACCAGTTCGGGTGCCGGGATTTGGCTGTGTGCTATTCTGCTCACGCTGCTGCGTCTGCTGCTCGACAGCGTGCGTGACGTGCTTGAGCTAGCGCAGGAGGATGTGGTTGAGGAGGATGCTATTCTTTTCGGCCGCGCCACTCCGATGGCGTCTTGGACAAGGCGACTCTGCGCCTTGGTCACGACGCCGATGGAGTCACTCAGCCGTATCGCAACTGTCTTGCTGCTCGCCTTCACGAATGCATTTGAGAGTGTCGTGCTGGCCCCACCCGCCATCATTGACAACAGCACCATCACCCAGGCTGCTTCGGCGCTGCAGAGGGCCGCAGCTGCGCTGGCCTTGGAGCAGGCGTCGTTGTCGAGTGCTTTCCCTGCCGTGGTGGCGACTGCGAACGCGACCTCCACAGTACTTGCGTTGTTGAGCCTGCACACGAGTGGGGTGGCGCTGCTGATGATGGTTGTCTGGCACCGCTACTACAACCTGGAAGGGAAGCATCTGCTGTTCGTTCAAATGGCCACCCGCAAGCGCAAGGACGAGCAGTGCGTGGCTCTCATATGAGGCGGACGTTCCCACCGTATCGCGAACAGCGGCGCTGCTTTCTGTTTTCTCTCTCTTTCTCTCTTGAGGGTTTGCCCGGACTGCAGCCAACGAGTGTGTGGGAGTTTTTACAGTGTGCACAGTGTAAAACGGAAACTGCGTGAGCCCGTCAGTGGGTGAGGAGTCAGCACAACAGCCGGCAGGAACGTGTGCGCCTTAGTTCCGCTCTCTTTGTTCCTCCATGTGTGTACTATGCAGAGCACTTACGCGATCGATTGCCCTGTGCCACCTCTGGGTGCATAGGAAGTGTGGGCACATGTCGATGGAGGGGAGTGCGGCGGGAGCAGCGTGGGGGTTCAAGGGCGACAGCGGCGATGACGGGGCGCAGTTGCAGTCCACAAAGGGCGTCGACCTAGCAAGAGAAAGCTAGATACTGCACGCCGACCCGGCCTTCGAGAGTCGCAATGCAGGCCCATACGCATCACCAAGTGGCGGTCTGCGTTCTCGCTCATGTGATGGACGTGCAGCACCGGTCTGCGTGTGTGTTCTCTTGTGCGACTGTTCTCTTCCTCTCCTCCTTTCTTTGCCCGCATCTGCCTTCCACGCTGCAACTGGCTGCCCTCGTGCAATGCACGCCCGTCGCGCGACGTCTCGCCTCTACAGCCTCACCCCCGCTTGCGCCTTGGCTATTTCTTCAGCCCGCACAGTTGAAGGCGGTATATAGTTGTACACACAAGCCAGCCCACGCAGGCACCGCCCACCTGCCCCACCACTCCACTCTCCGACTGTCTGACCGTATCTCTTGGTGTCATATCCGTTATCTGCTCCCCCAGTTGCGACAACAACAGAATGATGTCTATGCGCCCCACCACCGGAATGGCCCCGCCGCCGACGGGGATGGCTTTCTCCGCCACAGGTTCCTCTCATACCGGGCCTATGCGGCCGACGACGACGATGGGTGGCGGCACCACGCTCGGCCGCATCCAGGCGCAGGTGCAAGAGGGCACCTTCACCTCCACCGTATACGGCTACATCCGCGACCATCAGTACGAAGAGGCCGTGGAGTTGCTGGCGACGCAGCTGGAGGAGTTCCCGCGCAGCCGCGCAGCCGCGTCGCTCATGGCATATTGCTACTACATGATGGGCGACTACGGCGAGGCGGCCAGTCTCTACGAGCAGCTAACGAAGATCTGCCCTAACATTGAAGAGTACCGGGTGTACTACGCCCAGTCCCTCTACAAGGCCGGTGCCTACGCGGAGAGCAACCGTCTGTGTACCCTGATCACCTCACCACAAAATCAGACCACACTCAACAAACTGCAGGCGGCCATCGCGTATGAGCAGGAGGACATCCCGCAGACAAAGTCATTCCTCGATCAAGCCCCGGAGACCGACACGGACATGCTCGTTCTGCGTGCCTGCGTGCTGAGTAAGGAGGGTAGCTACGAGGAGGCGCTGGAGAAGTTCAAGGAGGCTCAGAACGCCGTCGGTTTCTCGGCGGCGCTGACGTACAACATGGCGCTCATGTACTACAAGATGGAGCAGTACGGTCCGGCGCTGCGGCACTTGGCTGAGATCATCGACCGCGGCGTCGAGGAGCACCCAGAGCTGAACATTGGCACGAACACCGAGGGAGGTGAGGCGCGCTCTGTGGGCAACACTCAGCTACTGAGGGAGACCGCCCTCATCGAAGCCTTCAACCTCAAGGCGGCCATCGAGTATGCTTCGAAGAACATGCAGGCCGCCAAGGAGGCACTTACGGATATGCCGCCCCGCACCGATGCCGAGCTCGACCCTGTCACGCTGCACAACACCGCTCTCATCAACATGGACGAGAACCCGACGAACGCATTCAAGAAGTTCAACTTTCTCCTACAGAACCCGCCCTTCCCGCCAGAGACGTTTCAGAATCTGCTTCTCTTCTACTGCAAATACCAGTACTACGACCTAGCCGCCGACGTGCTAGCCGAGAACCCGCACCTTGCGTGGCAGTACCTCTCGCAGAACAACCAATCGCTCTATGACTTCCTTGATGGCCTCATCACCGCCCAGACTTCGCCGGCGGAGGCGTACCGCAAGTTCGACATTCTCGCGCAAAAGATGGTACAACAGCTGCGCAACATGACGCGCCGCATTCAGGAGGCTGACCAGAGCCAGGACGCGGCGGTTGCAAAGACGGCGGTGCGGACCTATGACGTCACCTTGGAGGAATACATCCCCGTTCTCATGGCGCAGGCGAACATCTACTGGGAGATGGAGAATTACCCGATGGTCGAGCAGCTCTTTCGCCAGTCGGCCGACTTCTGCTCCGAGAACGACGTATGGAAGCAGAACGTGGCGCATGTCTTCTTCATGCAGGAGACGAAATTCAAGGAGGCGATTCGGTACTACTCGCCTGTGGTGGAGGCGAACCGGGAGAACATTCTGAACTGCAGCGCTATTGTGCTGGCGAACCTGTGCGTCTCGTACATCATGACCGCGCAAAATGAGCAGGCGGAGGAGATCATGCGCCGCATCGAGCGAGCGGAGGAGCGGCTGACCTACGAGGACTCCTCCAAGCAGCCGCTGCACTTGTGCATTGTGAACTTGGTCATCGGAACCCTCTACTGCTCCAAGGGGAACTTCGAGTTTGGCATCTCCCGCATCATCAAGTCGTTGGAGCCCTACGACCGTAAGATCATGACAGACACGTGGTTCTACGCCAAGAGGTGCTTCCTCGCGCTGGCCATGAACCTGGCGAAACACATGGTTTCTCTGAAGGATTCCTCTTTCGAAGAGATCCTCTTCTTCTTTGACCAGGCCGACTTACATGGCGAGAAGATCTTCGCCTTCATTCACCCTGATCCGTCCAAGCAGGACACATCACCGCGCAACACCGCTCGTTGGGAGGCACGGCAGCTGAAAAAACTCTACCTGACACTCAAGGAGTGAGACGGTGCGTAGCGGCAACCGTGTGCTGCGCCGTTGCGTGTGCGTCTCTCTCGCTCTCTTTGGATCCCTCCGGTGGCCTGTGTCATAGAACTCCAGCTGAGCAGTGCTTGTACATGTGTGTGTCTCCATCTGTGTCCACAAGGGTTGTGTGTGTGTGTGTGTGGCTTATGTATCTGATATCATCGCTTCTCCCCCAAACCTCCTCTTTCTTCTCCGTTCCATTTGTGTGTTTGTGAGGCACATGCCGCGAAGCGCGAAGACAACGCAGCAGAAGAACAACAACAACAAAAAGGAAGAAGAAGCCAACGCGAAGCAAAGCGACGGCTGCCGCGTACGCCGCGGAATGCTGACTGTCCATCGTACACTTGCAAACGTGAAGGAAAAAACTGTGCGTGTGTGCGCGCGTGTGCCAGTGCCTCTACCCACAGCTCTTTCAGCGGCTCCTGCTTCCCCGGGCGAGCATATCCTCTCTGGAGCGGTTGGGTGGCTTGTCTGTTGCTGAGTGGCTCTCTTGTAGACCTTCCCCTCCGCTCACTCGTCACGCAAGGGTAGCTCGCGTGGGCCTCCTCCGCGCGTGCCAGGAGCACCGCTGGGGAGCGTCTTTTCCCACGGCCACCTTCACTCACTGGATTTTGTCTCTCTTTCTCTCTATCTTGTATGCTGCACCACCGCTCGCGCGTATGGACGTCTTCGCTGACTCTACTTCGTCCTGTGGCACTCTCAACGATGTTGTTGCGCACGTGTGTTGCTCTCCGTGGCGGCGCCACGAGAAATTACAGGAGAAGCGGAATTCAACAAAAAAGGAGAGAGAGAGAGACGCCCAGCGGCGGCCAACGTCCACTGCGAGCACCGATACGAGGCCAAACGCCCACGGACGCGGCCGTACTCTGTGTGTGCGCACGTGCATCGCTCCCCCGCTCTTCGCGTGTTTTTTTGGCTTTGAAGGCTGCTTGTGCTCTTCTTGCAAGCTCTCTGCTCACTCGCAACAACCGCATCTCCGACTTGCCACCCTCTCTCCTCTTCCTCGAAGCGCTCTCTGCACGCTGCTGCTGCCTTCCGGCTGTGCAGGCAAAGGGCTGTCTCGAGTACGTGCGTGGCGCTCGCCCAAACCAGCGTGTAGGACAGGTGCGGCACACCCTATCGGGGGGGGGTACTGCCGTACCGGTGCCATCTAGAGGCTGTCGCTCTGTTGCTTCTCTCTTCGCGTGCCGTCGACCGAGTGAGGCTGCAGGGGAGACGCGACCAGCGGTCAGCCGGCACACTGAGTAGGTGCAACGAGCTGCCCAAGAAGGGAAAGGAGGCACGAGCCCCAACCGCGCGTACGTCGTGGTTTTCTTCGCCTTCGCTTGTGTGCACCTGCGATCAAGGCCATGAGGCTGGAGATTGTCGAGTGCGTGAAGAATGAGCACGCCGCGGGCGAGACGCTCACGTTTCAGCTCAGCGAAGTCGACAGCTCTTTTGCGAACGCGCTGCGACGTGTCATGCTGGCGGAGATTCCGACGCTCGCCATTGAGTATGTGACAATCCGCCAGAACACGTCGGTGCTGCCGGATGAAATGATCGCTCACCGGCTTGGCCTTGTGCCGCTCTTCTCCGAGAAGGCGAAGCGCTTAAACTTTCCGCAAGATTGCGGCTGTGGCGGGAGCGGGTGCCCGGACTGCCAGATTACTGGTTCCTTGAAGGTGCAGTGCCCGCCGAACCAGCATAGCAAGCAGGTGTTTATTGGCGATTCTCTGCAGATCGATGACGCCGAGGTGTACCCAGTGAGTGCGGAGGAGCATGGCATTTGGCTGGTCACGCTGGGACGCAGCCAGGTGCTGGATCTGCACGTTGTAATTCGCAAGAACATTGCCAAGACGCACGCCAAGTTTATGCCAGTGGCAACGGTGGCGATGCGCTACGCTCCTGAGATCATCCTCAACCCCAACGGGTTCCAGACCCTCGGGAAGGCGAAAGCGCGTGAGTGGGTGGCCCGGTGTCCGCGGAACGTCTTTCGGTTTGTCGAGCGCACTGGCCAGGTGGAGGTGCAAGACGAGGACGCCTGCATCTTCTGCCGCGAGTGCACCTCGCAGGAGCCCCCGTTCGACAGGCTTCCCGAGCCGCTAGTGTTTGTGCGGCAGAAGAAGAACAAGATGGGCTACTTCGACTTCACCTTCACAGTGGAGTCGACCGGGGTGCTACCGGTGCTGCAGATTGTGTACGATGCCGTGGCGGTGGTGCGCAAGAAGCTGCAACGAGTGAGTGAGGGCCTCATGAAGGACCCGAACACGGACGGTGTAAAGACGCGCACGATTGGGCAGTCTACGACCGCCCCGGTGGTGCCCAACGCGGATGCCGTGCGGAAGGGCGCGGAAGAGGACAACCTCGATTTCACCATGCAATAAGTGTGCCACGATTGTACGTCTCGGTGAGCGTAGCAGAGAAGGTGAACAGGTCGGGGGACTCCGCCCAACGCCGCGGATTGCATGGTATGTTGTGCGCTGCCTCTTGTCTGTCCCGGCGTCTTCTTCGGTTGTTGTCTGGGCCGCTCTCCCAGGCTCTTGTGTAAGGCATGCCATAAAATGGCCTCCCCCTTCCAACGACACAATCGCCACAGCCCAAGGATGCTTGCATACACGCGAAGAACGGGCAGAGAGGAAGAGGTGAGAATCGTCAACCCAACCTCTCTCCTCACCCGGCGGCCCAACCCTCACCGTGGCCTACATGTCCAGCATTGGCGTTACTGCGCACCGCGTTTCCTCACTCTTGGTCTGAAACATGTTTGCCTCTCCCCCTTCCTCCCTCCAGGTACGACGGCCGAGGAGGGAAATAAGATGCATTCCACGCCACGCCGTGCATCCACCTATGCCTCGCTCTCTCTCTCTCTCCCTGTTAATACTCTGTTTCACGTATATCACCACACCATCTTCTTCCCTCTTTTTTTTCCTGCTTCTGCGCTGCTGTGTTCACGTGTGTGTATGTGTGTGTGTGCTGGCACATGTGCATCCGTGAAGTAGCTGCTGGAGCCGTTCCAACAGCACGAACACCCGCCAAAAAGGGCGTTTCTTTGTTTTCACAGGTGGGGGTGGCGCTGCCGCGTCGAATCACCTCCTCTTTCTCCCCCGGCGCTCGCTGACATTCTTCTAGCGTTCTTTCACTTCCAAAGGCAACGATGGAGGCGCCACGCACGTTTTCATCTCGTGTGAGTCCGTCATCGTCGCGTCTGCCAGACCTGTCGAAGAGGGGCGGAGCGCCCCTCGTCGGAGCGGCTCGCAGGATGCCGGGCATAAGAGGACAATCAAAGGGATTGCTAGAACTACTGGAGAGAGGTGCTATCGGTCCGGAAGTGGACCTAGAGCCACTGCTCACGACGGACGGGCCCATGCGGTCGCAGCGGATGCAGCTGCACAGGGCGGCCGACAAGCGACAGCGCCGTCCACAAGTCATGACCGAGAACTCCGGCTTCAACGCGGTCCATGACTACAAGCTGGACATGGAAGAGCTCGCCAAAATACCCCCCTCCCTGGGCCTGAACGAGCTTCAGGGCTGGGATGTGGCTCAGGCGCAGGAGAAACGTCTGCAGCGCTCCACCGTGCACGCTGTGGCGGCTCCGAAAGCCAGCCCCCCCTTGAAGTCTGCTTCTGGCCCGTCTACATCATTGGCTGCTGCAGCAGCCAACCCGCTCCATGCCGTTGGTCCCGCGCGAGAGGACACGCGCACCTACACGGAGCTGCTCGACTGGTATTCGATGCACGAGTTTATCATACGCAAAGGAAAGGCCCTACGCAACACGCCCGAGTTTGCCTCCTTCAAGCGATACTCCGCGTCGAGCTGGGGCGAGGTAGACGGCCTCATCGAGGTACTGGAGGAGATGCTGCGGAGCTACGGTGTTGAGCTGGCCTATGTGGATGGTAAGCGGCTCGCCCAGCTGGCCTCTTATCAGGCGCCCGACCTAGTCTCCGCGAAGGAGATGCTGGAATGCATCAACAACGCCGAAGAGGTGCTCCCGCTGCTTATGGATGCGTCTCGCCCCTACCGCTACGGCCCCAAGCGCCACCAAGTGGCGGCTACAAAGATCCAGGCCACGTGGCGCATGTACCAGCAGCGCCTCGCCTACATTCACCTGCTGATCGGCACCCGCGCCGCTATTGCCATTCAGCGACAGTATGCCATGTACCGCGCACACCGCATGACGCGTCGCACCATTCGCTCCATCCGTGAGACCCGCATGACGCAGTGGCGGGAGACGATGAGGGAGTTCAAGGCTGCGTGGCCGCGCATTGAGGAGGGCCGCCGCGTCATCGTTCACCTTCCCTCTCTCTCGTATCCTACGTACCAAGCAAAGAAGATGCCCTTCTACGAGGCGAGGCAGCTGGGTCAGTTAACGCGGCTGAGCGTGTTAGCGGACCCACATGTGCAGCTTGTCTTTGTGGTGCCGGTGAAGCCGGAGACGGAGATTCAGCAGTACTACATGAGCCTACTTGCTGAGAACGGCGTGTCGAATGTTGCCGGCCGCTTGACGTTCGTGGTGCCCGAGAACGTGCGGCGCCTTCCTGCTGGGATGAGTCTCACTCGTATGGTGCTGCTCTCCCCGCGTCTCTTAAAGCTGCTCTCTGCTCTGTGTACCGGCAAGCCAGCCTACATTTTACCCGGCGTCGTCGGAGTAGAAGAGCTTACGTTGGCTACGCAGCTGAACATACCAATGCTGTCCTCAGAGCCGCATCTGGTGCAGGCTTACGGCTCCAAGAGCGGCTGCAGGCGGTTGCTCGCGGCTTCGGACATTCTGACGCCTCCTGGCGCGACGCAACTGCGCTCTAGGGTGGACCTCTTGCACGCGTTGGCAGGCCTCGTCGTTGGGCGCCGCGCAGTGCAGCGATGGCTTGTGAAGCTCGAGAACGAGTTCGGAAGTCAAGGCCACGCATACCTCGACGTGAACCGCCTCAGTTCTCTGCAGAATGAGGGCTCGGCGTCTGGCTCCGTCGACGCTGCGTCCTCCGCCGCACTCAGCGCGGCGGTGTTTCATGAGTTGGAGGTGAACGGAGCGAAGCGCATGCGGCTCGTGCACCCAAACAGCTACCCGAACTGGGAGGCATACCTAGCCATGTTTGACGCTGTGGGCGGGTGTGTGGAGGCCGTCCTGCCCGGCCTTTGCACCTCCGTCACCGCAAACGTGTTTGTCGCCCCGTCCGGGGAGGTACGGGTCGAGTCCGTGGTGGAGCCGCTTCTGGCCCCGGCCCTCACTGCGATGGGGTCGCTCTTCCCGTACCGCTCCAGTGTGCCGTACACGGCGGTGCGCGGCGCTTCTCTCAGCCTGGGCCAGGCAGCGTATCGTAAGCACATTATGGGCTACCTGTCTGTCGACTTCGTGGTCACCACCGAAGTCGATGCCGAGGGCGACGCCTCCTTCTCTCCTCAGACGCGGCTGTGGGGTGTGGACGTAGACTTTGGGCTCACCACGCAGGCCTCCGCGCATGCACTCGCCTGTGTCTTTAGCGGCAGCGTATGGGACGAGAAGAGCGGCTCTTGCGTGAACCAGAGCACCGGCAAGCCGCTCGTGTACGTGTACAGCGGCGTACTGTACAACCCCTACATCTCCTCCATCCGACACTCCTCCTTCTTCTCTCTCTGCTGCAACCGAGGACTGACGTACAACTGCAGCCGCCAGTCGGGGATCGTCTTCCACTTCCTCAACCTCTTGCTGTGCAACTGCCTCGGTGTGCTGTCGGTCGGCTCTGAGGAGGAACGTGTGGTGCAGCAGATAACGGAGTTTCAGGCGCTCCTGAACATGCAGTTCCCCGCCCAAGGTCAACATTCGGCTGACAGCAACTGCGTGTACTTTTCATCCCTCGTCCGGCAGCTCTCGCAGTTCTTGACGTGAGGGGACGGTGAGCTTGAGTGGAGATGGCGGTGGCGCTGTTAGCGGTGCGATGCGTGCGTGTGTGTGCCCGCCGGCCGTGTGCAGAGGGATGGTGAGAAATGTGTCTCACCTCTGCTTGCTTTGTCACGTGTGTGCTCCTTTTTCTGGGCGCATCTGCGCGCTGTCGTGTGCGGGGCGCTGATGCCTTTTGTTTCGCTCTCTTCTGTTCGTTTTTCCTACGATGTACTGAGAGAAGGTACGCTGTCCTGCCCTTCCCACTCCACTTCCTCCCTCTCCCCTGCACCATCGCCATTGCATGGTGCTTCCTCTTCTTCAGACCTTCTGCGTTGTGTTGTCCTGCGCGTGCGAACCCTCGCCGTAGCACACCCTTGAGAATGTGCTTTTCTCTTCTCCCACGCGCCCCACGCGTACGGGTGAGTGGGCCCCGTGTGTACCCGCCTCCTTCCCGCAGTCGACGCGCGCACACTTCTGTGTGTATGGCGCTGGGCACGGCCCGTGGAACCGTGCATTCATGCACACGAACGCCCTCGCCACCGCGGCAGGCTCTTTGGCGGTGCGCACGCCGAGTCGAGTGCAGCGCAATCAAAGACACGAGAACGCACAACAAAACTCAAATACCAGTGCAGTGCGCGTACGCACGCGTCCTCTGAGCACGCACACCTGCGGTGGACCTTTCTCTCTGTACATGCCGTCATGACCGCCGTGGATGCCCCCGTCTGCGCTGCCGCATCTCCACAAGGTCACGAGGATCTTCACGGTAAGGCATGCTCTTCGCCTTTTTACCCTCTTTCCATGTCTCCACCGCTCTGTTCTGCCCCCCCCCCCTTCTCCCCCCGTTGAGCCCATTCCTGACGTGTGTGATGGTACAGCTATAGAAGGATTCATAGTTGCATCCCTTCGCGCTGCCACTCTCCGCCAGCTTCCCCCTCCCCCTACACGTGTCACGTTCTGTCTGTCTGTCTCTCTTTCCGCAAACTGTTACTTGCCCTGTCGTGTGCGTGTGTGCCGCTGTGTATGCGCTGTCTACGTGGGGGCCGGTGAGACGTGCATGTGTAATTTGCGGCTCGCTCCATATCACGCCTCTCCTTTACTCGTACTCATCTGTCGTGCACACCCACCCAGCCTTTCTTCCTCACTCGAACTGCTCTGCATCCCGGCACATCATCACCACTCCGAGGAGAGCGTGGCTGTCCTCTTATAGACCACCGCATCCTCTGCAGCTCCCTACCTGACACACTCCTGTTTCATCGAGATCCGTCAGCCATGGACTCCAAGGGAAAGGAGGTGGTGGTCGATGTGCCGTCGAAAGACCCGCAGAAGGATGCCACCATTAATGAAAAGAAAAAGAAGGAGAACGAGCACAAGATGAGTGAGGAGGACATGCGCATCAAGGAGGAAGTGGAGCTGCTTGTGACGCGAGCCGCAGACAGTGACGTCGACATCGCCAAGATCGCGGTGGAGCGCCTGGTGGATCTGCTTCGAACGAGCAGCAGCGGCAGTCTGGCCGCTGTGCCACCACCACTGAAGCACGTGCGCGCCTTGTATCCGGAGCTGGAGGCGGCGCTCAAGAGCTCCCAGAACCCATCTGTTTCGCGCCGCCTGCACGACCTCCTCTCCTTCATCTCCATGACACTGGAGTCCAGCAACGGCGGCCGCACACTGCTGGAGCACAAACTGAAGGGCACAAAGAACGACCTGGCGCAGTGGGGCCACGAGTACCTCCGCTTTCTCGCCGGCGCTATCGGTGAGGAGTGGCGCGAGCGGCCGACTAACAAGGAGTCGACCGAGTACCTAAACGGTTTCGTGGACCAGATCGTCGCCTACATGCTGGCACACCAAGACGAAGCGACGGCGATCGACTTACTGATGGAGATCGACGGCGTCACGCGCATTCTGCCCCTTGTCGAAGCGTCGAACTACAAGCGCATTGCAAACTATATCGCAGCAATCAGCAAGTACCTGACTCGCCCCTCGGACAGTGAGGCGCTGCGCACGGTGTACGATATCTACAAGAAGATGCAAGCCTACCCAGATGCTGCGCTCACCGCCCTCAGGCTGAACGACCGCGACCTCGTTGCGGAACTATTCAGCGAGTGCAAAAGCAAGCCGGAGCGTCTGCAGATGGCGCTGTTGTGTGCCAGGCAGAAGTGCTTCCTTGACCTGGATGGCGAGGAGGACGAGTTGCTGCAAGACGCGAATGGCAATATGGGTCTCTCGCAGCTGTACCGCCACACGGCGCAGGAGTTCGACTCCATGGCGCCTAAGACTCTGGATGAGGTGTTCAAGATGTCCCCAGATGAGAAGAGCGGCCCGAGAGACCTGCAGAACAACTTGGTCTGTGCGTTTGTGAGTGGACTAGCCAACTGCGGCTACGGCACAGACAAGTTCCTCTCCGACACGCCAGCCTTCTTTTTCGATCAGCGCGAGGACCGCATCATCTCCACCACGGCTGCCCTCGGCCTGCTGCACCTGTGGGACCACACGGAGGGCCTGCAGCAGATTGACAAGTACTTCTACTCCGAGAGCACCTACGTGAAGGCCGGCGCGTGCCTCGCTTCTGGCATCGTCATGTGTGGCGTGAAGAATCCCTTTGACCCCGCGCTAGGGCTGCTCTCAGAGCAGATCAACGCGCGAGAGACAGAGGTGGCTATTGGTGCGATTCTCGGCCTCGGCTACGCCTACGCTGGAACGCGCAAGGAGGATGTCAAGGAGCTGCTCATCCCGTTGCTTGCGGACTCGGAGCAGAAACTCTTGGTGCAGTGCATGGCGGCCTACGCCCTCGCCACCGTGTTTGTGGCCTCTGCCGATGAGGACATCTCCGAGACGATGATGAACTGCCTAATGGAGGTGCCGGAGAACAAGCTAAAGGAGCCATGTGTGCGGTATCTGATCCTGGCGCTCGGCTGCATGTTCCTGGGGCGCCAGGAGGCCGCGGACACCCTTCTCGACGCCACGCGCGCGCTGCCGGTGGCCATCCAGCGCTACACGGAGATCGTGGTGCGCAGCTGCGCCTTTGCAGCCACGGGCAACGTCGTTGTCATCCAGAGCCTCTTCCACGTCATCGCTGAGAACGACGAGGCACCGGAGAATGATGAGGAGAAGAACGATGACGAGGCAAGGGAGGGCAACGCGAGCGAGGAGGCAGCCGCGAAGCCGGAGGAGGAGAAGACGGCGCCACTGAATCACAAGGCGGCGGCTGTGCTCGGCATCGGTCTCGTGGCGGTTGGCGAGGACCTCGGGATGGAGATGACCAAGCGGGCCATCATTCACTCGCTGCTGGCGGATACCGTTAGCAAAGGCAAGGATCCTATGTCAGGGAGGTGTGCAGTGCCCCTGGTCTACGCCCTCCTCTCTGCTGGCAACCCCAACATGCCGGTTGTGGAGACGCTGAATCGACTCGCCCACGACTCGGACCTGCCGACGGCCACCAACGCCATTACGGCAATGGGTATCGTCGCGGCTGGAAGCAACAACGCCCGCGTCGCCACGAAGCTGCACAGTCTCTCCTCTTATTATCAGAAACCCATTTTTGCCGGGGCAACCTTTGCGGTGCGCCTGGCCGAAGGTTTCTGCGCGATGGGTAAGGGTCACCTCACCCTCTCCTGCATGCAGAATGACAGCAATGTGGTGAACATGACGGCACTGATGGGTGTGCTAAGTCTGCTGCACAGCTCTCTGGACCTGTCAAACACGCTGCTTGGTGAGTGCCACTACATGTTCTACGCCATCACCCCTTCCATTAGCCCACGCATGATGATGGCCGTCAATGAAGACATGGAGCCTGTAGACGCGGTGTTGTTGCGTGTCGGTCTGCCGGTGGACACGGTGGCCCTACCGGGCAATCCGAAAGCCATCACCGGCTTTCAAACTCAAAAAACGCCGGTCCTTCTCAGCGCGACAGACAAGGTGGAGTGCGCTGACGTCAAGTACGTGCCTGTTGGGACGGTGCTGGAGGGTATTTGCGTCGTCAAGGAGCGGCCCCAGGCGGAGTAGAGCTTGTGTGCATCGTACGGCAGCACTCAACAAACCTTCCCTAACTCTGCCCTTCTCTCTCGGGGCCCTTCGGTGGTTGTTGTCATGGGTCTTTGTCTTATGACGTGCTCGGTTGCGTGCACGCTTCGACATGGGGCGGAGAGGGTCGGGGGAGCCCCCTCTACGTCGGCGAGGGTAAAAATTGAAAAGCAGAGGAGCAGGCGCCGATGCTCGTGTGACACTCGCCCATCCGTCTTTTTTAGAAAGAGGGAAGGTGTGTGTGTGTGTGTGTGGAAGGGGTGGGGCAGTGCCGCTCCTCCCACCTGAACTCATAGGGGTCGATGACGCCGTCGAGCGGCCGCACTTCCCTGCTCGACAAGCGCTTTGTGTTTCTTCGTTTTGGCCGAGCGAGACGGATGCTTGCGTGTGGGCGTGATTGCCCCCATCGTGCCGCTGTGTGCGTACGGCTGTGTGTCTCGCTGATTGATGTATCACCGGTGGGTGGTTTCCTTTGTTTTCGTCTTTTATTACTGTTTTCATGTTTTCAAGGCGTCCGTGTCGGGCGGTGGTGTGTGCCGGCGGCGTGCACTAAGACGGAGATGATGCGCAACAACACAAAGGAGCATAGGCCCCACCCCTTCCCGGTTACGTGCTTTAATAGCCAGGAAGGTGCGTGGGTGTCGCACTGCTGGCGCACGAGATGCATCTGCATGGGCAGGTGTTTCTCCTCGCTGTGCCGCACGTTGGGTATGACCTACACATGCCTCCCTCCGTTTCGCCGTCGGTGAAGCGCAGCGAGCAGGCGCAGATTCAACGTCTCTATGCGCTTGTCTTCTCACCCTCTCATGCTCAGCAGGCGGGCTAGGAGGTTACGGCTTTGCTTCTCACGCATTCAGACTCGTGCACATTTTGTGATCCCTTTGGGAACCCCCGACACGCACACGGACTGTGCCACCTGTCTGTGTGTAGTGTCTATCACGAAGCTGTAGCGCCTGCCCTTTCCCACCCAGTGCGACGCTCCACCGCACGCCAAGCAGCACGCTGGCACGCGGGGTCGTGGTTCGTGCTTAGCTCTGTCACGGCTTCTCCTCGAACTGCTCTCTGCTATGCTTTCCTTCGCTATCTTTCTCCGTAGGCGATGTTCGCGGCGGCCCACACGCCGTGGAGTGCCGCACACGCGTTCTCTCCAACAGATGAACGCACCAAACATCAAGCAAAGGGCAGGCGGATTGCGGCACCAGACGCGCGGAGACAACCGCCCAGACCAGCGCACCCAACGCGTCCGCTTTCGGCACCAGCAGAATCATCTTCGGCGGATCCCTCTTCCCTACCCATCTCACTTTTCCTCTGAGACGCGACTGTCTCTTTCTACTCTCTGCTGTTGTGCGGCGCGGTGTGCGTCTTTCGCTTCCACACCTTCTGACTCGCGTCTTCTTCATCGTCTGCCTCGCTCCAGGAGGCTATGCCTTCGGTGTGCTCGGCTGCAGACGGATCAACCGCACAGCTTCAACGCCGCGAGAGGGCGGCGCACGCGAGAGCATCAGTGTGTGACGTACGCCCTTCTCGCTGTTTTCTTTGTTTTAGCGATCCGTGAAAACTGTACAGCTCATTCGTCTGGTAGCCCACATGCGTGTGGGCGTGATTTGCGTCCCATCTTTCCGTGTCTTCTTCGTCTCCCTCTCTCCCTCTCTCCCTCTCTTCCTTGCCCGCTCGCTATCTTGTGCCCGCGTGTTTGAGCGTGGCCCAACTTGACCTTGACACACGCCGCGTGGGCTCGCGGCCCCCCTCTCCCGATTTTTTCTTCTCGCTTGCTCTCGCTGCTGCTCTTCCCTTCTTCTTATGCTTTCCGAGCACTTCGCCCCTCCTCCCTTCCCCTCCGTGCGGGGCGTCGCCTCAGCCCAGCGTCCAGGGTCCAGTAGCCCCACTCGCTGTGGGAGAAAGCCAAGCAGCCCCGATCCTTGCCATACATGCCGGACCAGCTCTGGCGGTCACAGGGCCGAGCGCCAGCGACGTGGGGAAGCCCGATGCGCCGCTGCTGATGTCGGCGGCCGTGCCGTGGATGGCGCTGCGTCGGTGCGACCCGCGACAGGGAACACAGGTTCATGCCATCCACACGATAGGCAAGGCGTCGACGTGACTCGAACGTATATGTCGCCCGGCGCCTCGCACTGCGTGCTGGCGCGTGACGCCTGAGTGCCAACGTGAGGGGGAGATGCACCAGGTGGCGACCGGTATAGTGGGTGTGGGTAGAGTTTTTCTTTGGGGCGCAGGGCCCGTGCTCTCCGGTGACTGGGTGGGCGCATCGCTGTGGGGCGTGTGTGCGGCTGCGTTGCGCCGCGCGATGGGCCCTGTGACAGGCCGATGGGTCGCGCGGCGTTTGGCCTGATGCTCCGTGGCAGAGTACGGACACTTTGGAAAGGCAAACCTACTACATGGATTCCATTCTTCTCTCCTGTGCTCCTCTCCTCTCTCTTTCCGATTCGTTCGGGCAGTGTGTGCCGCGCGCTGTGTGTTGCTCCCCCACCGAGCAGCGAGCAGTTGTGCTACCTTAGTGCATTTCCTTTACATTTTGCTTTGCGCTCTCTGTCACATTATTTCTGTGCGCCGCCTGCTCCATCCCACCCCCTCAAACCTACTCGAGTCGCGCTGGGCCGACTGCCGTTGCTGGCAAGAGTCGTGTGTGTGCAGAGCCTCTGTTCGGTGCGGTCGAACAAGTCCTTCCCAACTTTCCGCCCTTGGTTGTTGTTCTGCTCCCGCTCTTGACTGCTCCAGCGATTCCTTGCGGCTTGCAGGGGATACAGAATCGGCAATGAGCACCGACAATGACATTGAGCGCCAGATCATGATGGAGATGGAGGCAGAGATCAGTCGATCGCGGGGGAATCGCCGTGATCCTTACACCAACCCACCGTCTTTTGAACTCAGCTTTATCGAGGATGATCCCATGGAGGCGGCCCGGAAGGCAGAGGTGGACCGGATTCAGTGTGAAATCGAAGAGCGCCTCCGCCGAAAGCAGCAGCAGAAGCAGCGTGACTCGCTGGAGTTATCACCGAACTGCCCAGCCGATAAAGGTGAAATGGGTGCTGCCTACAACTTGTTACAGCACCCCCAGAACGCTTCCTGGACCACGGGAGCCCCTGATCGTCACATGGTTCGTGCGTCACTGAGTAGAGAGTCGGAGGAAAACGAGCAAGCGGAAGACGCATCACGTCTGCGCGAAGACGAGGCGGCAATGGCGAGGACAGAGACGGAAGAGGAGGCGCACATTGATATGGAGGTGCAGGTAAGAAGAGCTGCCGAGATTCAAGCGCTACGTGAAGCCGAGGAGCAGGCCCGTCGCGAGGCTGAGGAGCAAGCCCGTCGCGAGGCTGAGGAGCAGGCCCGTCGCGAGGCTGAGGAGCAGGCCCGTCGCGAGGCTGAGGAGCAGGCCCGTCGTGTGGCTGAGGAGCAGGCCCGTCGTGTGGCTGAGGAGCAGGCCCGTCGTGTGGCTGAGGAGCAGGCCCGTCGTGTGGCTGAGGAGCAGGCCCGTCGCGAGGCTGAGGAGCAGGCCCGTCGTGTGGCTGAGGAGCAGGCCCGTCGTGTGGCTGAGGAGCAGGCCCGTCGTGTGGCTGAGGAGCAGGCCCGTCGTGAGGCTGAGGAGCAGGCCCGTCGTGTGGCTGAGGAGCAGGCCCGTCGTGAGGCTGAGGAGCAGGCCCGTCGCGAGGCTGAGGAGCAGGCCCGTCGTGTGGCTGAGGAGCAGGCCCGTCGCGAGGCTGAGGAGCAGGCCCGTCGTGAGGCTGAGGAGCAGGCCCGTCGCGAGGCTGAGGAGCAGGCCCGTCGCGAGGCTGAGGAGCAGGCCCGTCGCGAGGCTGAGGAGCAGGCCCGTCGTGAGGCTGAGGAGCAGGCCCGTCGCGAGGCTGAGGAGCAGGCCCGTCGTGAGGCTGAGGAGCAGGCCCGTCGCGAGGCTGAGGAGCAGGCCCGTCGCGAGGCTGAGGAGCAGGCCCGTCGCGAGGCTGAGGAGCAGGCCCGTCGTGAGGCTGAGGAGCAGGCCCGTCGCGAGGCTGAGGAGCAGGCCCGTCGTGAGGCTGAGGAGCAGGCCCGTCGTGAGGCTGAGGAGCAGGCCCGTCGTGAGGCTGAGGAGCAGGCCCGTCGCGAGGCTGAGGAGCAGGCCCGTCGTGAGGCTGAGGAGCAGGCCCGTCGCGAGGCTGAGGAGCAGGCCCGTCGTGAGGCTGAGGAGCAGGCCCGTCGCGAGGCTGAGGAGCAGGCCCGTCGTGTGGCTGAGGAGCAGGCCCGTCGTGTGGCTGAGGAGCAGGCCCGTCGCGAGGCTGAGGAGCAGGCCCGTCGCGAGGCTGAGGAGCAGGCCCGTCGCGAGGCTGAGGAGCAGGCCCGTCGTGTGGCTGAGGAGCAGGCCCGTCGTGTGGCTGAGGAGCAGGCCCGTCGCGAGGCTGAGGAGCAGGCCCGTCGTGAGGCTGAGGAGCAGGCCCGTCGCGAGGCTGAGGAGCAGGCCCGTCGTGTGGCTGAGGAGCAGGCCCGTCGTGTGGCTGAGGAGCAGGCCCGTCGTGTGGCTGAGGAGCAGGCCCGTCGCGAGGCTGAGGAGCAGGCCCGTCGCGAGGCTGAGGAGCAGGCCCGTCGTGTGGCTGAGGAGCAGGCCCGTCGCGAGGCTGAGGAGCAGGCCCGTCGTGTGGCTGAGGAGCAGGCCCGTCGTGTGGCTGAGGAGCAGGCCCGTCGCGAGGCTGAGGAGCAGGCCCGTCGCGAGGCTGAGGAGCAGGCCCGTCGCGAGGCTGAGGAGCAGGCCCGTCGTGTGGCTGAGGAGCAGGCCCGTCGTGTGGCTGAGGAGCAGGCCCGTCGCGAGGCTGAGGAGCAGGCCCGTCGTGAGGCTGAGGAGCAGGCCCGTCGCGAGGCTGAGGAGCAGGCCCGTCGTGTGGCTGAGGAGCAGGCCCGTCGTGTGGCTGAGGAGCAGGCCCGTCGCGAGGCTGAGGAGCAGGCCCGTCGTGTGGCTGAGGAGCAGGCCCGTCGCGAGGCTGAGGAGCAGGCCCGTCGTGTGGCTGAGGAGCAGGCCCGTCGTGTGGCTGAGGAGCAGGCCCGTCGCGAGGCTGAGGAGCAGGCCCGTCGTGTGGCTGAGGAGCAGGCCCGTCGCGAGGCTGAGGAGCAGGCCCGTCGTGTGGCTGAGGAGCAGGCCCGTTGCGAGGCTGAGGAGCAGGCCCGTCGTGTGGCTGAGGAGCAGGCCCGTCGTGTGGCTGAGGAGCAGGCCCGTCGCGAGGCTGAGGAGCAGGCCCGTCGTGTGGCTGAGGAGCAGGCCCGTTGCGAGGCTGAGGAGCAGGCCCGTCGTGTGGCTGAGGAGCAGGCCCGTCGTGTGGCTGAGGAGCAGGCCCGTCGTGTGGCTGAGGAGCAGGCCCGTCGCGAGGCTGAGGAGCAGGCCCGTCGTGTGGCTGAGGAGCAGGCCCGTCGCGAGGCTGAGGAGCAGGCCCGTCGTGTGGCTGAGGAGCAGGCCCGTTGCGAGGCTGAGGAGCAGGCCCGTCGTGTGGCTGAGGAGCAGGCCCGTCGTGTGGCTGAGGAGCAGGCCCGTCGTGTGGCTGAGGAGCAGGCCCGTCGTGAGGCTGAGGAGCAGCACAGCGCTGTTGCTGCTTTCGTGAGGGACGCTGATGAGAGGCCGGCGAGCGCCGTGAGCGTGACGCACAGAGGCGACGCCCGCTGGCAGAGTGAATACACGGAGCAGGGGGGTACCGGTGCAGACGCTGAGGAGGAGCATGGGATGCAGCAGCAAGACTCGCGGTGTAGCCGTTACCGAACGAGCAGCCCGTCCGTGAGCGACTGCGACATGCGAAGCGAGGGAAGCACAAACTCTAAAGACTCTGCCTCCCAGACGGTTAGCCGCTACTCTCTCGCTACCCTGGAAGCCATCCGGAATGACAACGGCATCCTATCGCGGACGGAGGAAGAGGTTTCCTACGTGCCGCGCGTAACGAAAGAGGTGCCGCTTGAGAATTTTGAGGTGGCTCTGTCCGCGGAGCTGAAAGCACGCGGGCTCACAGAGGATGCGATCAGGCGCAGCTGCATTGAAGTGCACCGATACGGGACCATCCGCGAGTCCGGCAAGTGCTTGTTTCCTCCGAGAGAGGTCACGGGGGAGGTGCCGGCGCACGTAAAGGTGCAGCTGGGTTTCTTCTCAGCCAAGCAGACGATCATCGCCCTCCAGCGTCCACTTCGGAAGCCGAACGCCGACCGTGAGCGACCATGTGAACCGGGTGAGCGCTCGCTGAGCACCCTCAAGTGCTATTTCGAGTCTGAGGTGCTGAGTGATCACACCCTCACGGTGGATGACGAGGATTACCCGCACAACGCCCCTACGGAGCGCCTGCTGACAAAGGCACAACTGATGAGGGGCGACAGTGCCATGGTACGGAAGGCTGTCTCGCAGATTTCGTACGGTGACCCGATCCAGGTGTGGGAGCGCGCACAGCGGAACACCACGGCGGCGGCTGAAGCGGCAACCAAGTCGACGGCAGCAAACTTGTGGGTAAGCGACATCGACACCCGCAAACCCATTCCCGCAATGCGCACCTTTACCGGAGGCTTTGTGTACTGCATCGAGGCGACGAAGATCAGCAACCGAGTGATAGAGCTGCATGGAGCAAGCACCGATCCTCTCGTCATCGCAGCCGCGCTGTACAGCTGGACAGACCGGCAGAAGGTAAAGGTCTCCGAAACGTTCTACTTCGACTCCGAGCTGGACATCTTCTACCCTCAGAAGGAGCGCAGCGAGCTCGCCAAGACGAATCAGGTTGTCGTCTTTGTGCCGAACGAGTTCAAGGGAACGCTGCACCTCGTGATGCGTGTGTACCGACCCTGTTGCGAGGACTACGACAACTACGTTGATTTGTACAGCCGGGCAGACCGCTACAAACAGATCCATGTTGCACCTATGAAGCAGGAGACCTTGCTGCTGACACAGGTGTCCGATGTGCTGGAGGAGCTGGGCTGGAACTCGGTTCCGCTCCAGGACGAGGCCAACCACCTGCTTCCGAGGGTTGCCGTCGATCGCCTTTACCGCAAGGCCTTCGCTGATGAAGACGTGTTCAGGGTAATGAAAGACGAGCGCTGGCGCGGAGCTCAGAAGGCGCTGCCGGTGGACATGGTCTTCTCTGTCTCAGATCTGAGCAGGCATGAAGTGGCATTTCCCTCCGACCACCCAGAGACGCCGCCGGAGGAGAACGAGTCGAAGGTGAGTCTGCTGGACCCTGACTTGCCGGGTGCTCGCCCGGTCATCTACCGCTACTCGCCGTGCTGCATCCCAATCCTCAACTCCGGTTACTTCACGACATATAACAACGTGTACTATTTCTCCGTGTCAAAGCTGAAGGTGATGTACGCTGGCTTCGTCCGAAACATCCCTGCCTCGCATCACACCTACGTCTTTCAGCTTTGTGTGAAGGCCAAGGACGATGGACTCTCGGAGGAGGGCGCGATCAGGTGCATCTACGGACGTGGGCTGTCGAACCTGTCGATGGAAACGACGGCGTGGTCGTCCTCGGCACACACCTCGAACGACATGGTGCTGAACGACGAGTTCAAGCTGCAGCTGCCGCTAAACCTCTCCGACCGCCACCACATCTTCATGACCCTCTACGCCACATGCCAGAGGAAAACACCACCGACGCCCGGGCAGCCACGGATGTTTAAAATCGGCTACGCCGCTGTGCCACTGATGATGAACGGCGTGGTGCAGGTGCGCGACAGCATCGACATCAAGTTTGTGTCGCATGACCAGGCAACCGTCGCGGCCGCGGGTGGGTATCTGACGGGCTTTGCTGAGGCCCCCGTGAACTTCCTGCTCAATAACGGTGAGGGGGTTGTCAAGGCTTCGACTCAGACCAAAACGACGGTTCACGCATCCAACCGCGTCATTGCATCTGTCTTCCAGCAGTGCCCGTCCTCGATTGCAGAGCTGAGAAAGAACGACAAGGTGCTCGATGAGTGCGGCGCACTGCAGAAGCTGCCTGCGATGGAAGTCGACCCGCACCGTAACGTGATCAGTCTCATTGCGCAGCTTCCGTTGGCAGAGATTCTGGCCTTCTACCCTTTCCTCAGCGCGTACGCCTTCTCCCTCATCGGCACCGGCTCGGCGACGGTGTCGCTGGCTAACCGCATTCACATGCTCGACGTCCTTCTAGGCATTACTTCCAAGGCGCAGCAGTACGACACATCAGCGCACACGATTCGGCGACGCCACAACAGCGAAGGGCTGACACCGCAGGTGTTCGCCAAGACGAGCGTTGGAAGCATACTGTACCACTTCCTGTCCAATGACACCCTCTACGAAGGCGCTAAGTGTGAGTACAAGCGTCGCCTCTACAGTGGCATGGTCGAGGCATGGCTGAACCTACTGAAGATGGTGGAGCAGCAGCCAAACGGTGTCGGGGCCGACACAGCGAAGGAAAAGAGCGACGCTTCCGCGCCTTCTTCCTCACCTGCTAGCCCTGCTAGTCTTGCCCGTGGCAGCAAGTCCCCGCCGCCGGCTCGCAACATCCTGCGTGAGATGAGCAATCTGTCGTGGTTTCTCTTTGACACAATTCTGCGGTCCATCTACCTCTGGGGAGCCGAGAACCCGACAGTGCCTCGCCAGGAGCTCTTCCACTCGTCTTTCTACACCGCCGTGGCGGAGCTCTGCATTCTGGCGCTGTCTCGGCTGTCGACATTCGATGAGAGTCAGCTTGTGCGCCACGTCGCCATCTTCGTGCGCAGCCTGATGCACTACGCCGACCGTGGCCGCGTGCTCATGATCTACGAGCGCATCGCTGCTTACTTCGAGGAGGACGGCAACCTTGAGAGCCTCACCAACTTCCTCAAGTACGTACTGGAGGACCCGGATGCGATTTACCTGCTGCTGCACTCGGCCGGAGCGGCTCGCCCCGTCTTCCTCACGCGCATTGTTGTTCACTCGTTCACCATTCTCATGATCAACCCGAACCGTGTGACTCGATCGATCGCCACCGACGTGCTGTACTCATTTCTGCGTCGCCTCGCCAACGACTCAGGTACTCCCAGCGAGAACCTCACCTGCATCGCCGCACAGCTGTTCGAGCTGGTGCGCAACCTAGGCCCGCACTGGAAGGCCATTACGCAGCCTAACGACAAGATCCCGATTGAGGTGTTTCAGCGTGACAAGCAGCAGCTGTCCATGACATGCTTGTGGATTCTCTACTACACGCCCCGCAGCACGTTACAGCAATGGCTGCAGGAAGAGGTGAACGAAAAGGTCATTGCTGGCATAATGCAGATTGTGGCCGAGTCGCAGTCGACCTTCCGCTACACCGCCGCCCCCGCTTCCTCGAGTGCCGCCAGCCCCTTCGCGGGCGTTATGAAGGACGCTTCCAACGAGGAGGTGGAGGAGAGGCGGGCTTGGGAGGCGCGCAGCACAACCTTTGTGACCGCAATTGGAACGCAAATGTGCAGCTTCTTCTTGAACGAGATGTCGAGTATATTGCGCACTGTGCGCGACAACAGCCCTAGCGCCGCCGTGTTCCCGTTCTTTGTGATGCTGGAGTCCGTGCTCAACCTGGGAAACTCCACCATCTCCCTGCAAATGAGCTCCGCTGCGATGCACGAGGTGGTGTGCAAGCTGTTCCCGGAGATCATCAGCCGCAAAGCGAGGATGGGGAACGGCATGGCCCTGCTCACCTTCCGTCTCATGAGCAGTTGCTGCCAGTATGTTCGCTCCTCGGCCAGCTGCACGTTCCTGTTGATGAGTCAGGCCTTCTTCTCCTGGAAGAACTCTCTGTCCAAGATCAGGTCGCTGACTGCCAACGCGCTCGTCTCCGTGGCCGAGTCGCGCGTGAGGGACCTACGCCTCGCTGGGCGCTTCATCGAGTTCCAGTTTGACGAACTGATTGAGAGGGCCAAGGTGGAGGAGGCGAACTACACGGCGCCGTCGTGCGACTTCGCCTCTCGCTACGAGGACGACTCGAACGCGCCTGGCGGTGATGCGCAGATGAAGTACAGGCAAAAGGTCGAGGGCCAGGCTATGAGCGTGCAGCGCAATCTCCCCATCTCGCGCTACTTGCTGGAGAAGTCGAACGTGCCAGACCAACAGCCACCACGCTTCTCTAGCGAATTTACCGCCATGACGGTGACGGTGCTCAGCCTCTTCGACGATGTCTTGCGCCTGCAGATGGATGACTCGATGAAGTTCAAGGAAGCGAAGGCGACGGCGTATTTTGAGGTCTTTCGAAACTTCCTGCGGCAGAACGCGCTAAAGGAAGCCTTAAAGTGGCTCTACCGCCTGCACGACGTACACAGGGCAAACAACGACTACCTGGAGGCTGGCATGGTGCTGGTGTTCATCGCTGCCCTGTGCTTCCGCGTCACGGAGGTGTTCTACTTTGTCAAAGGGAACGACTCGAAGGGGGCCCGCATGCCGTTTGAGATTCTATCTCATGTGTTCTGGCACGACTACGTGCGCATCCTGCCCGAGGTGGATGCGCTGCTTCCCGCAGACACGGTGTACGCAATTGTGTCGGAGCTGTACACATGCCCCGAGGACATGTGCTTCTCCATGGAGGGCCAGGTGAAGGCGCTGAAGGAGGCGGCCGAGTTTCAGGACAAGGGCCAGTACTATGAGTACTCGCTGCAGACAATAAACATTGCGAACAAGTACTTGATGGCGGCCAGCGACTTCAAAGGATCGTCGGTGGTGCACATGGCCATGTCCACCTGGTGTACCGCCATTGCAGAGCCCAAGTCGAAGCGGCACAACAGTCGCTACTTCTTCCTGTGGGCACGCATGGAGCGCCACACTCTGCCCAAGTCGCGCAAGGAGCTGCATGAGGACGCGAATGACATTAAGGCGGGCGAGAAGCCGCGCGGGCTGCCGAACGGCAACCCAATCCGCCGCATCTACAAGATGCCCACCACCACCACGCTGGAAGAGTTCAAGAACTACGCAAGGTCGTACGTGGAGTCGCTCTTCTTTGACACCTCGCTGGTGCTGCTGACACACGACTTGACAGAGACCTTGCCGGCCCTGCCAGAGCCGGACTCGAAGCGCAAGCGTGTTGCTGCTGTGCACCGTCAACCAAATCATTGCATGGTGACAGTGAGCGAGGTGCAGCCGTACTTCGCCAAGGGCACCCGCGTCCCTCCTGATGGCTTCGACCGGGCTATGCACATCAGCTACTTTGAGAACACCGTAAACGTCGGCAGCCGCGACGAGGTGTCGGACGGTCGCAAGCTGGACCTTATGGCGCAGCGCATGAGCGTGAGCACTTACGAGCTGGAGCGCTCCTTTCCCTCCACGACGTCGGCCATCGACATTGCGAAGACGCATCAGGTACTTCTCAACCCGTTCGAGACCGCAGAGGAGATGCTAAACAGCCGTCGCGAGGCCATGAACCAAGCCCCCGTCAACGATGCCTTGATCACAGTAATCCGCAAAGCACTCTCACCAAAGGAGCTGCCGCCCGGTGCGTACATGAAGGAGGTCATCGCGGTCATGGGAGACCACCCTGAGGTGATTCATGCTGTGCGCGCGCTCAGCACTCTCGCTCGTGCAAAGCTGGAGATCTGCGAGAAGATGGAGGCCATGGTCAAGAACCCTGAAGACTACGCACTAGTGCTGAAGGCGGTTACCGACATCGAGTGCTGTTTGGTGGCCATGCAGCATCCCGACGAGGACGACCACGTTAGCAGCAGCAGCATGTAGAAAGGGCGGCGGCGGTAGGCTGGGTATACGCCTGCTTTGTCTTTTGCGTTGGCGCCCGTGACGTGTGTGCGGAGGGGGATGCGCATTATCCTTGTTGCATGTTTTTTTCTCTTCTAGTCGTCACGTGTAGGCCGCGGACGAGCTGTGAGGTGATCTGTCGTGTACTGGATGCGTCTGTGGGCGTCTGGTCGTCTTCGCCTGTTGCGCCCAAACATGCGCTGATGATGAAATCACCTCTTTTGTACGCCTTTTCCGCCCTCACACGAGCGCTCTTTCTCTTCGCTTGGGGTGGGGCTCTTCCGACGCGTGTTTCGCACTCAACGGGCCATGTTGTGCCTGTGCTGAGCAGATGGCTCTATCCGCCACTCCAACTCCCTGCTCAACGCTCTGTGCCTTAGTGCCGCGGGCACCACAGGGGTATTCCTATCCGCGTGCCTGTGTGTGAGTCAATGTGCATGTGTCTTCTTTCAGCGTATAGTTGACCACCAGCAACTAACTTAGCAAATAGCGAAAAGGGACTACCATTCGAGCACAGAAAGGGGCGCCTGGTGCCCATTTCATTCGCGTTCTGTCTTTTGCCGGCGGGGGCTGCCGTGGCAGGCACTTCGTCTTATGTCTGTGCGAAGCTGTGTTGGTTTTCCCCTCGTCTCTTCTGTTTGCGCACCTTCTCTTTTGGTTCTGTGACTCTCTTCCTCTGCCTTCCCTGCACATCCGCCTGTGTGTGGTTATTGCGACTGTCGTTTGTCTGCGCCCGCGACGTTTTCTATTCTATTTTTCCTTGCTGCGGCTTCGTTGCTTTGTGTCTCTCTCACACATTCGCGCTTACTAATCACGTCAACTAAACTTCCGCACGGCGGGTGATAATAGCGGAGGTGCGGCTTGGCCGTGAGGGTGAGTGCTCAAGCGTGATCGATGCCGTTACACGACCTCTTAACCACGCCGCGACACTCGCTGCCCCGGCAAGGACGAGGCGCACTCGGGTGGTCTCACGTACCCGTCCCGGCTCGCGTGCGCTCCGGTGCATTCTTGTGGCCGTAGACACATCGCTCTGGAAAGCAGCCGGTGTTGGTTAACTGTGCCACTGCTACCTTCTTATGAGGTTGAACGATGGCTTGTGGGCAGCGGCAGCCGGCTTCGCGTGTAAACAAAGATGAAGCGACGCTGCTTTAGCTGGAGCTATGCTTGATGCTTGCGGCTCACATAGGGATTCTCTGTCATTCTCCCTGCGTGCTCGATCTTCTCTTCTCTCTTGTCTCTGTATTTCCATGCATCGACAATTCTTTTGTGTCGCACCCTTTACTTTCGCCCTTTTCCCTTCGACGCGGTGGTGGGCCGGCGGGGAGGGTGGAACACCCCCTACATTATCAAAGCAAGGTACACTCGCCTGCCGCGCTGCTGCTGTTGCGTCACATTGCTGGAGGATCGACATGTCGCACCCCTGCGAATTCAAGAATCAGGTCACTGGCAAGGTGGCTATTCCATCTCAATGGAAGACGGAGACCACACACGAAGACGCCGCGACACAGACGTCTAAGCTGAAGGTCAAAAGCCACGAATCGCAGACGGACATCAGCTGCTTCCAGGCGTCCGACCAACTAGACAAGGGCGTGGGAACGGAGCGGCGATCATTTCAGGCGTCTCTAGAGGGACTGCAGTACGTGTACAACGGGGTTCCTCACGATCAGGCGAAGCTCTCCACCTTTCTGGAGGAGTCCATGAACCAGTTACTGACGGTTCTGCACCGCAATGCCACGAGCAGCATCTTCGACCACTACTCCCCTGCCTGGTCGCGCAAAAACACCGAACTTTCTGTTCTCTATAGGCTCACGTCGCCCGCTGTCCAAGAGGACAACTTGGAGGCATTGGGGGTGACGTGGAACACTCATGGTAACATCGTGGCTGCTGCCTACGGCCTCATGGAGACCTCGGGCTGGTGCTACAAGAAGGGCTACGTGTGCGTGTGGAACCTGGCACGGCCGGATCTGAGGGAGAGCCGTCCGCATAACACCCTGGAGACGGAGACCGGCGCCACCTGCATCGCCTTTCATCCCACAGACCCGTGCATGCTGGCCGTTGGCAGCTATAGTGGTGAAGTTGTCGTGTTCGCAAATGTGACAGAGAACTTTCCAGGAAAGTACTCCTCTTCGGCATCGGAGGTTGCCCACACCGAGCCAGTCACGGTGCTGCAATGGGTGAAGAACCCACAGGAGTCCCGGCATCATCATCAGTATGTGCTGTGCTCAGCGAGTCAGAGTGGACTCATCATCCACTGGAGCCCGGCGAACAAGCTGGCCAAGCCGATCGCCGCGTACAGCGTGCGGAGCCGCCGCCACCTCTCTGTCGGTATTGCAGCACTCACCTATGGCGGTGTACAAACTCAGCGCGGCAGTTACCTCCCCGCGTTGGACGGAGTCCTTCTCGTGGGTCTGGAGAACGGTGAGGTGGGCCGCGGTCGGACATGGCCACTGCCGATCGAGACGAACTCCCAGGCGCCACCGACAATCACCCCTCTTGAACTGGACTGGCTGGAGAGCCACTGTGGCCCACTGCAGTCACTCAGCGCATCGCCCTTTTTCCGACACCTGTTCTTGACCACTTCCTCGGACTGCAGCGCGCGCCTGTACTCGGACCTCCAGCGCTCTCCGCTCCTCACCCTCGAGTTGTCGGAGGAAACGAAAGGCTATCTCTACGACGGCAGATTCAGCCCGTTCCGGCCCTCAGTTGTGGCAGTGGTCTCACGTAGGTCACTTTTGCGGGTTTACGATCTCGAGAGGGACCAGTTCAAGCCGGCGTACACGGCCGCGGTGTCGGCCGACGGAGCAGGAGCGCTGACCGTGGCCTTCAACTCCACCGCAGCCGAGTGGCTGGCCACTGGCGATGCGCGCGGCGTAGTACAAGTTTGGCGCCTACCCACAGAGCTGTCACAGATCACCGAGCTCGAGCGCGCAGCTCTTCGCTCCAGCCAGCCCACCTGCGACAGCACAAAGGAGCCGCAGGACTCGACCGGTATCCTAGACTTGTTCGGGTCTCGTGTGTAGATGTATGTCAACGCCGTTGCACTTGTTCGTTTTACGGCCTTTTTTCTCGCTCCTTTAGCTCTTTCTTGTGAAGCCCCCCCCGCCAGAACCTTCACCCCCCACTCGTTTGTGCTCGGAGGCGGCCGCCCGGGCGCTGTGCCCGATATGCTACGCGCGATACCGAGTACCGTTCGACGCTCAAAGCACACCCCGTTTCATGCAATGAGCTGATTACACGTGCATCTCCCATCGCACTGGATGGACTCCTCACCTGTCGGGTGTGCACGGCTGCACCACCTGTGCCCCTTTAGAAAGTCAAGCCTAGAGTTTTCAGTGTGCTGGCACATGTCTCTCCGCGGCCCCCTTACGCCTGACACGGCCGTGCCTGTCAGAGGCGTGCGGGTTCAGAGGAATTTGGAGTGCCCTTGCTGCCACAGGCTCATAGCAGCGTCCCGCCTGTCGCGGCGCATGCGGAGAAGCCATCCAGACACGCCCCCCCCCCCAACTGGCATACACGGAAATGTACGATAGAAAATAGCAAGCCTCTTCTCCAGACAACAGCGTCGTCTTGAAACAAGCCCAAGGATGCAGGAAAGTGAGCACTGTGTGCAGGCGCTGCCATGCACAGCTGGCACGGTGCCTCACACCCAGACAAAGCATCCAGAGGTCGAAGGGGGAAAGAGTGAGGGAAGGAAAAGGCACCAAGATATCCACGCCAATTAATGCCACAGTGCATGTGTGCGAAGCACGCGGCCTCTCCTGCATCTCACCGAGCGGGCTCATGAGGCCAAGATACCGGAAGCAGCACGAGAGCATCCCAAGTCGCACCATCGGGCCCTCCAGACTGCGATGGAGTCCCCACACACGGTTATGGGTGCCTCGGGGTGCAGGGTCTCCGAGGACCCCGGACCTGGGGGTGGCCAACCTCCTCTCTGAGCTGATTTGGCATGCGTCTAGGCCACCACCTGTTACCCACCCGACTGACGTCGCCGCTTCCGCCCTCGAGCAGGAGCCTGGACGCAGCCCGCCTAGACCGAGGCATGCAATCCACCCGGGTCTCCATCTGGCGCCGATCGCGCCGCACGTACCCGAAGAAGGGACGAGGGAAGACAAACAGAACCTGCAAGAGGCATGGCCCAATTCCACAGCAGGACGGTTTATCCTAGACGACAGGGATTTAGCTGCAGCGTCACAAGGGGCACGTGCGGTGTGGTTGTGTGCGCGTCTGCTTCCTGACTTGTTCGTGGTGAACTAGGCAGACTGAGGGGAGTTGTGAAGTTCTCGGCCATTGTGCTGGGGTGTGCCAGTGCGTCTCGCTGGCTCTTACGCTCTTACAATCGCTCAAGGCTTCATGGAGACTGTCATTGAGCTCACCTGTTTGCGTGCCGGTCACCGGATACAAACGTGTGCACGCAAACTGCGACACCACACAAGGCGAGGTGTCGCGGCGGGTGGCAGCCATGCTCGGCTCCCGTTTATCCATCGTTTTCTGTTGCCAGCTCACGTGCTGGGCCACTAGTACACACAAGAATAAGAGTGTCAGTGCAGGATGCCCGTCCAGCTTTCCTTTTCTTCGCCTATCCTTCCCGATCGTCCTCTAAGCTCCATCGCCTTTGGGTGTGCATGTGTGCACTGCGCCACAGCTCTTCTTGTAGGTGGCGAACTACACCAGCAACGGTGAATCATGCCAGCAACATACACGCACGGCACCGTGCGCAGTTGCAACGCCCGTGTGACCTTTTCCTCGCCATTTCCTCCATTCATCTCTTACACTCTCGTTGTGCGTTGGTGGTACCCACACTATTCGCCTATTGGTCTGCGTGTTGGGGCGGGGACGGGGGTTGCTGCGAGGGACGCCGCTGACGACTGTGGCGTGAACCGCGAGCCTTGGAAGGAAAAAAAAGCTGAACCTCTTCGCTGACGTTTTTTTTTTCGCCTCTCCGCCTCGCTTTGCAGCTCTTTTCGGGGTCTTTCTTTTCCGGACTTTTCATCTAAGCGACGCCCTCGTGACACTCACTTACACCCATCCTTCTGCGCACAGCTTGTACGTGTTTGCACGCCTGTGGCGGCCTCCGTAGACCCTCTTTGAATAGTCGCGCACTCTGCTTCGGCTCTCTGCGCAGATTCGCTCACATGGTGCTCCTGCGCCTCCGCGTCGCCGTGGTCGGTGAGCCGACCTCCGGCAAAACGGCATTCGTTCAGATGGTGCATAGCAATGGTACGGTGTTCCCCAAAAATTATCTCATGACAATGGGGTGCGACTTTGTCGTAAAAGAGTTTGCGCTGGACGAAGACAACACGGTCGAGGTGTCGCTCCTAGACGTGGCGGGGCAGCGGCTGTATGATCGCATGACATCTCACTATCTAGAGAGCGTGTCTGCCTTTATTCTCGTGTACGACGTATCAAACAAGGCAACGTTCGAGTCGTGTCGGAAGTGGGTGACCAAGGCGCGTACTGCGAAGAAGGACATGATCGGTTTCCTTCTGGGGAACAAGATGGACCTCGCTGACAAGGCCGAGGTCACGGACAACCAAGCGGAGGTTTTTGCACGCGCTAATCAACTGACCTTTTTCAAGTGTTCTGCGCTGCGCGGCACGGGCACGGTAGAGCCCGTGGAGAGGCTCTCGCGCATGTTCCTGGAGGAGTATCAGAAGAGACTGGTTCAGTTGTCACAGCTCAGCGCAAGTAAGTGACGGGCGGGCACCGCCTTGAGCGCATTGCTACACACACACGCACCGCCTCATCGAGCCTTGTTTTTCCAATGCGATTTGAATTGGTAGGGTTGACAAGAGAGGTTTGTGCGGCGGCCAGCTCTGCAGCGAGAGCCTACCACGCATGTAGAGTCCCGCTTCTCGCTGAGGCCTTCCCCTGCAGGCATCAGTCTCTCTTCGTCATTGTGTGTGAGGATACCGATGTGCAATACTGTAGACTGTTGAACACTACCCTCAAAAGATGGAGAGAAGAAACAGCGCACTCATTATGAAGGATGGCCCTTTCCTTCAAAGTCCTATTGGAGGCATTCCATCGCGGTGCGGAGGAGTGAAGTCTCTCTCACTCCCCGTGCCTCTCTGGCTGACAGTGTCGCTCCTCCCTTTTTTTTCCTCGTGTGGCGATGTGTCTTGCTGCCAAGAAACAGTGAAGACAGTCACGAAAAGCTTCCGCCCGCGAGACCCACTGGTCGAGTTTCTACCTCTCCAACGCCTCCCCCCCTTAGCTTTCGTTGCCGTACTCGTCTCTTGCTTTTCCCCTCACTTTCACCGACATGACCTGTGCACCCTGCAGACAGGTGCGCATCGCATGAATCACAGCCCTTTCCTGACTGCTCTCTACACGGATGTGCAGAGCCGGCTGCCTCTGTGGACCACTCGGTACGTAAAACCCATCTCCAATGGCACCTTCGCCGTCTCGAGCACGTGGACCGATGACAGCGGTGCTCAACTGCAGCGTCTCTTCATCGCTGTCGAGGCGAGCGACACCAACTGCATCAGCGAGGCAGTTTTGGCGGAGTGGATAGCGTTCGTGGAAGCATGGCAAGCGGCACACAAGGAAGATGAGGTAAGCTGCTTTGTCGGCTTTGTGGACCTGGCCGGGACGGTGTCCTACTACAGGTGTGAGACTGCTGTGGCTGGCGCGTGGCGAAGCAAACCCGACGATCACTTGACTTGCCGTTGAGGTGGCTGCTTCTCCGAAAGGACTCCGCTGCGCGGCAGCCGTGGAAGGTGCAAAAAAAAAAAGAAATGTTCTGCTGTAGAAGCACGGAAGCACGTGCAGTAGGTAAGCGCAGCACTAATGTGAAAGCACAGCGCAAGAGGGCGCTCGTGCAACGTCTTCTTCCATTTCTGCCATTCATCTTGTTCTTAAAATCCTCTGCGTCGCCCCATGCGCGCAGCGGAGGGTCGTGGCAGTGTTGGCCGTACGCTGAGTCGCTCGTGTCCTGATCGCGCGACTCTGTCTCCTCGGGTTTCGAATCATGCTTATTCGTCGCTTGCGCGCAGCCCCATCTCCCCTACTCCTTCCGTTAACCGTCTTCGTTCATGATCCCTCTCTCTCTCTCTCTTTCTCTTGTGTGAGCACTTGTTTCCATCAACGCTCGTGGTGGACGGCACGCAATCTGCGCGGTGTCCCCTGCTGTCACTGCCATCCGCTCCTGTGGCGTGATCAAACGGAAGAAGAACGGCTCTTTGTAAACGGTGCAAGTTAGACGCTCGACGCATCTCCCCATCCCCGCCGCCATCTTTTTGCTTTGTCGTTCAGTTGCACCACCCGCTTCACCGTTCTCCTCCCTTTCGTTTGCGCCCTTCTGCACCTGCGCGGGGAAGCGGGGCTGTCCCTGCCACCAGAGGCACACACGCACACCTCCGCGCTCGGGTTAGCACAGGCGCTCCTTTTTCCTGGCCTTGCCCCTCTCTTTTCCAGCCCCCGAGAAAAGGCGCTGTGCTTCCCACGCTTCGGGACACCACTGCCATTTCTTATGCAGGAAATGGGGGACCCCAGCTGGCGCCGCGCCTGCGACCTGCTCGCAAAGCATTTGCAGTCGCTCGGGCAGAAGATAACGGCGATACGCCGTATCACCAATCGGCGCAGCTCCATCGAGGAGATCAAGAAGGAGCGCGAGGAGGTGAAGCACATCACACGTGACGCCAACGCTACCGATGTGCAGGACATCCGAAAGATCGTCAAGTCATTTGAGCGCTTCATCTTACTCGACAAGGGTCTTAGTGACGAGGGTAGGAAGCTTGCCAAAGACGCTGAGATGGTTCTCAAGGACTACGAAAGGACCTGCAACGACTTCTACCGTAAGTGCATGCACGGCGAGTCTGCACGGGGCACTCAAAGCAACCGCGCGCTGCGGGCATTCCGTGAGGCAAGCGAGGATGATGACGAAAATGAAGGTCAGGCGCTGTTGAACACGGAGTCCCCGCAACGGGTGCAGTTTGAGCGTGACATGTACGAGGAGCTCATGCTAGAGCGCCAGCGCGAGACAGGCGAGATCGCGGAGAACGTGCGCGACATCCATGAAATTTTCCAGCACATCAACGGAATGATCAACGAGCAAGGAGAGCAGCTCGAGATTGTGGAGAATAACCTCTCCTCCGCAGAGCGTGCCACCCGCAACGCCTCACAGCACCTGCGCCGCGCGCAGCAGTATCAAGCAACGTCATCCCGGAACAAGATGCTCTTCATATGCATGGTGATCATGCTTGCCATCGTTAGCATTGGTCTGCTCATGAACTGAGCCGACGACCCGCTTCCGTTACCGTCGCTGCATACGCGCCGTTGCCCTCCCCCTCCCGTCCCCGCTGGCTCTCTCTGAGCTTTAGTGCCTCCACTGATTTCCGATACTTATTGCGTATACCAGCCTTTGCCTTTGTGTTTATTATGCGTTGCTGATCGCTGTCGCTGCGATTTGGGAGAGGGACGCCGCTGCACGATTCGCTCTCTCTTACCCGTGCTCAGCATTACGCCCTCTCTACAACCGCATATGTCCTTGCTGCTGCTGTGGGCATATGTGTATTGGTGATCGCCCTGCTTTTCCTTCTTCCAGTTTTGCCTCCTCCCTTCCCCTCCGTGCGGGACGTCGCCTCAGCCCAGCGTCCAGGGTCCAGTAGCCCCACTCGCTGTGGGAGAAAGCCAAGCAGCCCCGATCCTTGCCATACATGCCGGACCAGCTCTGGCGGTCACAGGGCCGAGCGCCAGCGACGTGGGGAAGCCCGATGCGCCGCTGCTGATGTCGGCGGCCGTGCCGTGGATGGCGCTGCGTCGGTGCGACCCGCGACAGGGAACACAGGTTCATGCCATCCACACGATAGGCAAGGCGTCGACGTGACTCGAACGTATATGTCGCCCGGCGCCTCGCACTGCGTGCTGGCGCGTGACGCCTGAGTGCCAACGTGAGGGGGAGATGCACCAGGTGGCGACCGGTATAGTGGGTGTGGGTAGAGTTTTTCTTTGGGGCGCAGGGCCCGTGCTCTCCGGTGACTGGGTGGGCGCATCGCTGTGGGGCGTGTGTGCGGCTGCGTTGCGCCCCGCGATGGGCCCTGTGACAGGCCGATGGGTCGCGCGGCGTTTGGCCTGATGCTCCGTGGCAGAGTACGGACACGTTGACGAAAACAAGGTCCTTCTTCGCACTGTGCTTATTTTCATTCGGCATCGCTGTTGGTTCTTGACCTTGTCCGTTTGTGTGCTGTCTGGGCGTGCGTGGTCACACGCATACAAAAACGCCTCAGACAGCCTCTGCGCAGCGCACATGAAACCACGGAGGGACTGCCCTTAGTGAGAGTGGTGGGAGTCTGCGGCCTGCTATCGCCTCATCACGTCTCCTCCTTTCCTTTATGGTTGAGTGGCAATGAATGCTTTACGGCTGACCGTTTTACTTCGTGGCTTCTTCCGCCATGCTTGATGATGTCCCCCTTTCCCCCGCTGCCTGTCTATCTCTCTGGCCTGCTCACCCTTCATGTTCCTACTCGCTGCCTTCACTTCCTTGTGCTTACACCAATGAAAACCCGGGTTGGACTGCATCGCTGCTGCGCATCTTACCTGCGCTTGCTCAGCCAAGATCGACTGCAGCTCCACAACCCAATCGAATTCATTGGCGCACTCCATTTTTTCACCTCGCTGTGCTCTCCGTTGGGTGTTGCCGACTTCTTAAGAATGGAGGACCCCGCCGCGCAGGAGGTTGTCGTGACCCCGTGGACGGTCGAGGGTGACGTGAACTATGACAAGCTCATCAAAAATTTCGGGTGCCAGGCGATCGACGACAAGCTGCTGGAGCGGATGGAGCGGCTGACCGGGAAGAAACCCCATCACTTTCTGCGCCGCGGCATCTTCTTCTCTCATCGTGATTTGAACCTTATCCTCGATGCGTACGAGAAGGGGCAGCCTTTCTACCTGTACACTGGCCGTGGTCCCAGCAGCGAGTCGATGCACGTTGGCCACCTGATACCTTTTATGTTCACCAAGTGGCTGCAAGACACGTTCCATGTGCCGCTGGTCATTCAGCTTACCGATGACGAAAAGTTCTTCTTCAAGGACTTGACGATGGAGGAGATCGATAAAATGACCACGGAAAACTTGAAGGACATCATTGCCTTTGGTTTTGATCCGAAGCTGACGTTCATTTTCAGGGACTTTGAGTACGTCGGACAGATGTATCGCATTGTCGCACGCATCGAGAAGGCGTACACGGCTAGCCAGGTGCGGGGCTGCTTCGGCTTCAAGATGGAGGACAACTGCGGCCGCTGGATGTTCCCTGCGATTCAGGCCGCACCCTCTTTCTCGGCGGCGTTTCCACACATTTTTCCGCTGCAGAAGGGCAACGTCTTCTGCATGATACCGCAAGCGATCGACCAAGACCCGTACTTCCGCCTTACGCGCGACGTGGCGCCGCGCATGGGCTATTTGAAACCAGCCGTCATTCACTCCAAGTTCTTCCCGGGTCTTAGTGGGTCGAAAGGCAAGATGAGCTCATCCACCGGCGCTGCCGTCTTTCTGACGGACACCCCAAAGATGATCAAAGACAAGATCAACAAGCACGCCTTCAGCGGCGGTGGCGCAGATAAGAAGGAGCAGCTGCTTCTTGGTGGTAACACCAACGTCGACGTACCTGTGCAGTGGCTCCGCTTTTTCCTCGAGGATGACGAGGAGCTGAAGCGCCTCCAGAAGGACTACATGCTTGGCCGCATCATGACCGGTGACGTGAAGAAAGTCCTCATCCGACAAATCACCAGCATCGTGACGGCACACCAGGAGTCGCGGAAAAAGGTAACGGAGGCCGATGTGGAGCTCTTCACTGCCGTCCGCGTGATGGGACCTGCGAAAGAGGAGGCGGAGTCAAGGAAGTAAACTGGCTGCAGTGGCTGGTATGGGATTGTCTGCGTGTCCGCGGGACGGAGTGAGACGCGCACGCTCGACGATCCCGTGCGACTTTGGTGGGAAGCGACGTAGAGGCGCACAGCTCAAGAATGAGAGGGTTGGCAACAGTCGCACACACGCAGGTGCCAGCGCTGTTGCCTTTCTACGCTTTGCCACGCAGTGGGATAGTCACTTTGCGCGGGCCTTCTCTTCCCTCACAGTAGGAAGGAAGCTCCCCTACCGCGCAGCTACCACGTGAAGGTATGAATTTGGAGATGTCAGACGATATACAACTAATGTGTCACACTACTTCCCCTCCTCTCTTGTTGGCAACGTGGCATCTCAACATGCATGCAGGGGTCTGCTCGCGAGCTAGACAACAGCAGGCAAGCTTCTTGCTAGCTGGCTCTTTCGCTGCGAGGAGGAGGGGGGCACCGCGTTTGCTTCTTTTTTGAGTGTGTGTTGTTTCTATGCGCATGTGCCGCTGCCCTTTCCACTGCGAGTGATGCGACATGCGTGCACTGCGCATGTGTGCTGAGGTTGCCCGGGAAGGGAGATCAGGAGAGCCGTGAAGAGGCAAAGGAGCCCCGCTCGCGACCGCCGAAGCCCTTCTGCGCTTTCCCCCTTTTTGTTGCAGACGACACTCATTTGTGCACTTTCTCTTCCTCTCTCGCCAGCTCTGCCCTGCCCCCCCCCTCTCGCTCGCTCATCGTGCATCATATGTGCTGCTCTGCCGGGCTCCCTTGACGACACCAACTCTCCCTCTGTGACGATGCAACGTTGTCCTTTCACCCTACGGCATCTTTCATCTTGCGGACCTCCTCAGTCCAGAAAACTACAGCGCTTTCTAGGGGCGGAGTTGTGCGTTCGTTTGGAGACGTTTTCATACACGGCTTTCGAATGCGACGACCTGAGCCGTGGCAGCGCCTGCTGTCCCACGTACGCCACACCATCGCTACACCGTTTGTTTTGCGAATCGGCACCGGCCCGCCAGGCTCTCTCCCACCGGTGGCTGCCGCCCCCCACCCCCCCTCAGCTCTGCCTACAATTGCTGCGAACTACTCTGAGCTCTCGGCTTTTGAAAAGGATTATGCCGCTCGCTGTTTGGAGTACGTTGCCCACCAAGCGGATGATACCCAGGTGGAGGAGTGCGACTCGATTCCGCACCCTACCTCGTCGTCCTCGGTAGCGCCGACGCTCCCGGAGGACCCGTGTGCCTCGACGTGGCGCCCCCTCTTCGACCTCCTTGTGCTTCCCGACGGGTCCCTGTGCATCGGGTGGTTTCGCCACCATGCGCTCGACCTGCAGTGGGGGCATCACGTGGAGGCCTACGTTGCAGACCTGTGGCAAAAGGCACCGCGCACGTTGTGGCTGCATTGCCGTGAGAAGATGAACTTCCTGGTGCGCAGGCAGCTGCCGATGCGCCATCGGCACCTAGCCGTCTTTTCTCGGAAGGACACGGTTTCTCCCGACGAGGAGCAAAGTTTGCAGGCAGCTGTCCGCTCTCTTCATGCGGCGGCATCGACCGCATACCATTTAGAAGATAATGTCCTGCTGCACGCCTCAACCTCGGGCAGGCCCACGCTGCTTTTTGTGCGAGCGCTGATGCGCGACATTGAGCGGCGCGATCGGGAGCTCCCCACCGGCACCGCCGTTGCAGTAATGCAACTTCTTGTCTTGACGTTCGCGACGTACTACGACGGCATGCCGCGAGACATGGCCGAGGCGATCGCGGCCTCCGCAGGCCAGATATGTGCCTTGACGAGTGACTCCGGCTGCCACCAGCTCCTCGCTTGGGGAGCGCTGCTGGTGGGATGCACGGATGACCACGCAAAGGCCGGCATAGAGGTCGTCCAAGGTGATGCAGCCACACAGGCACTCACATTAACGTTGCTGAGTTCGATTGCCATCCCAGGAGCGGAGCGAGAAGCGGCGTTGCGGTGGCACGCGGAGCATCACCTGCATCCGCTCTGTGACACTCTTGTCTCGGAAGAGGCACTACTGCTCGATGCCCTTTCTGCTTTCCGCTCCGGCGCCCAAAGTGCAGAATATCGCTCCGTGCGTTCCTCCTGCGCGGCTACCGGCGACGTGCCTATCGATAGAGATGCCACAAACAGTGGAGCTGCTCGCGGTGATGTGGCCGCGTGGCACTTCAGCCGTGTTCTGGACCAGAAAGTGGGCGATCCGGAGGACGAGGCGGTGCTGCGCTTGGAGCCGGCTAAGGAGTCAGATCAGCTTCCTCTCCCGTGGCTACCCGGCACCGGCGTGGACGCCAAGGGCTGCTGGTGCACGCTCCTCACCCACTCGAGGATCCTGCTGTCCCACAGCAAGGCTGACAGCCGCCACGCGCGCAGCACCGCTGCGTATCGCCATGCAGCCACAGTGAAGCGGGTGCATTGTATGCTGCGCATCGCTCTGGTGCGGCGCTGCCTGTTTGAGACGACCGACGCCAACATATCCAGCCAGTACTCGATCCTCACTCACCTCTTCTCCTCTGCTCAGGCCCCGTCGGCGCGCCTGACGCTCATTCACCTCGCGACCACCCACGTGCCTCGGGAGGTGATCGACCCTGAGAAGCACCAACGGACGCTAATGGGGCTTCTCTTTCTCTTCCCATCCTTGTCACTGCGCTCCCTTTATGGCGGCACAGTGGCGCGTGCTCACGCGTCACTGTCCACCGCTGCTTGCGCGCTGCAGTGCACCTCGTGCCTCGACAATTCTCAAACGTCTGCGGCATCGAATAGCCCCTTAACAGTGCGCATTCCGGCCAGATGCGCGGAGGGTCTAGCGACCCGGCTACATGGTCGAGACACCGCGCTGATTTGCGTGGTGCACACGGTGTCGAACGAACCTGACGCTGCTTTTCTTTTGGATGATTTGTGTATGAACCTTCACACAATTCTGCGCCGCTCTTGATCTGCGGATGCGTGCGCACTCTCTACAGACGCTCTTGCCCTCCTGTAAAGGTAAGAAGGGCCCGAAGTAAATCCTCGTTTCCGCTCCCTGATCACTGGACCATGCGCTGCTGCCCATGCTTCGGGTGGCACAGCAGAGTAACGACACCTTTTATTTTCTGCGTTGGGGCCATTGTGCGCCGCAGGGCTATTTGTTCCCCTCCCCGCCAGCCGGCCCTGCTCCCCGTAGCAGCGGCACGCAACGGTGCTTTGGCCCCGTTTCTTTCCCTTACAAGCCTTGCTGGCGTTTCGAACGCTTGCCTGCGGCGCTATCCCCACGATCTCTCTCCCTCCTCTCTCACATCTTCCTTATTCCCTTCGTTCTCACTGGCAACTCTGAAGACAGAGGGGCGTCGCCTCAGCCCAGCGTCCAGGGTCCAGTAGCCCCACTTGCTGTGGGAGAAAGCCAAGCAGCCCCGATCCTTGCCATACATGCCGGACCAGCTCTGGCGGTCACAGGGCCGAGCGCCAGCGACGTGGGGAAGCCCGATGCGCCGCTGCTGATGTCGGCGGCCGTGCCGTGGATGGCGCTGCGTCGGTGCGACCCGCGACAGGGAACACAGGTTCATGCCATCCACACGATAGGCAAGGCGTCGACGTGACTCGAACGTATATGTCGCCCGGCGCCTCGCACTGCGTGCTGGCGCGTGACGCCTGAGTGCCAACGTGAGGGGGAGATGCACCAGGTGGCGACCGGTATAGTGGGTGTGGGTAGAGTTTTTCTTTGGGGCGCAGGGCCCGTGCTCTCCGGTGACTGGGTGGGCGCATCGCTGTGGGGCGTGTGTGCGGCTGCGTTGCGCCGCGCGATGGGCCCTGTGACAGGCCGATGGGTCGCGCGGCGTTTGGCCTGATGCTCCGTGGCAGAGTACGGACACGTTGACGAAAACAATACATTTTCTCTCTCTGGGAGACGACAGACGCTACGCAGCTGCCTTCAACCTTCACCTCTCCTTCCCGGTCACGGATACTGTTTGCGGTGCTTGTTCTCAAGCTGTTCTGCAGGCACGCGTGCGGCTTGGTGCGTCTAACAGCCCTTCAGTCTTGTGCACTTCTTCAGTACGGCGCCATCATGCGTGTTGTCGCCCTCATGATATCTTTTTCGTCTTCCTCTCTACGCATTCACGTATGCAACCCATTCTCTGTCGTCAGGGGGCTGTTCTGCGGCCATCACAGTTGCACTGATAAGAGCTGTTGAACGAGAGACAGCGTCTGGTTTGACAGGAAAAGGAGCTCATGCTAGCTGCTATACAGGGATTTGGGACACGGGTGGCGGCTCGCACGGCCGGACAGGCTCTCCGTCGAGGTCTAGGTGTTGTGCCGCTGCGGCGTTGCTGTCCTTTCCGCTGCGCCTCTTCAGCATCGCTGCCGTCCGACGTGGAGGTGCACCAAGGCTCCGACGACTACCGCCACAGCGACGATGCCTTCACTCTGTCGACAGAGGTTCTCGGAACAGCGGAGGAAAAAGCTACCCTGGATGAGGACGAGTTTGACGAGCTGGAGGCTGCGTCGCAGGAACTGCATGACCTGTGCTATGCCTTGATTGCTCACCTTCGCTGCGCGGACCCGGAGGCCAACAAGGCACTGTTTGAGCGTCGCGTTCAGCGAGCCTTTCGTGAGCCGAAGCCTGAGCAGTACCGTCGCCTTCTTCACGGCCACGGCGACCGCAGTCTGCGCCGCCGCAACAATTACCGCACTCGCAAGGACTTCCAGGAGGCCCACCGGCTTTACCTGCAATGGTGTGACAAGCTGTTGTTGCTACTCACCCAGCCTGTGCTGGATCGCCTCGTCAAGAGCGCCGGAAAGGGTCACCGCGACTTGCGAACAGACGGCGTTCATCGGTATCGCCGGCCCCTGGAACGCGCCACCTGGCGGTCGTTTCCTCATCGCTGGTTTAAACACGCACCGTTCGAGGTGCAGCAGCTTCGCGCAGACATTCCGGAGTCGGCGGTGCTGAATACGCGTTTCTACCGTGACCACGCAACACTTCGCTATCTGTTCACACTCATGGAGCCGCAGCACGCTTTTCGGGAGAAAATCGAGCGTCGCGTGATGGATTTGACACAGAGGTACGACCCCTTGCGAAAGTCCATAGAGTGACGCCGCCGCTCTGCCACAACGCTGACTTTATGTTTATGTGTGCGGCTCTCTCTCTCTCTCTCTCTTTACCGGCGCATGCGTGTGTCTTTATAGAGCCGTGCAGTGTCTTGGTTGTGCTCGCTGGTGGGCTACCGTGTGCTTCTTTGGTATCTTCACAAGAAACACGCCAGTGCTGAAGCACGGTTGAGTGGCACATTTTTGCAACTTCCACGTCTCGCATGCCGCTGTGTGCACCACTGCCTGTAGCGGCGCAGACGGTGGGCATTCACACCCGTACACACACAAGCGCATTGAATGGAGTCTATGCCCCGTGATACAGAGAAGAAGATGGTAGGCGGCGAGGAGAGAGCGTCGGGTTGCGGTTGAGGCGCAGCCGCTCTTCGGTGCGGTTTCTTCCCTCGTGCTTTTGCTACTAGGCAGGCGTCTGTGCGTGTGTGTGTGTGTGTGCAGCGAAACTGCATTCTCTAACAGTCCAACTTGTTCAACTGAGTCGTCAACGCGAACTCATCGACGCGCTGCAACACCCTACAGGGTGTGCTGTGTACGGTCTGCTGCGGTTTCGCTTTTTGCATCATCATTTTTCCGCCGCACTTGGAGCGGCCGCATATCTCGCATGTCTTGTTGTCTGCGCTTCTCTTCACGTTTCTCGTTTCCTCGCTTCTCCTTTGCTGTTGTACGCCCTTTTTCTCTTGGCTCGCTCCCCGCTTGCCGTTAGGCGGCGGCATCGCGTGAGACAGTCTGCGCGTACTCTGTACCTGGGCCGCCCCCTGCCCCCCTCCCCCCGGACAGGCTGAGACGTTCTTCGAATCAACCTTGCCATTGCGCGTACGCGCGTTCACAGCATTTGTAACCTCAGTAGTTCATCAACGCAGGCCGACGTACACTTGTTGTCGCGTTGTGGAGGGGACGATTGAGCGGCACTTGAGGCACAGCGCCTTCGGTCACCGCGGGTCTACTTTTGCTGTCTCCGGCTCACTGTTTTGCGTCATTGCATCTCTCTTCGTGTTGGTAGGCTCGCGCGTGTGCGTATTGCAGCAAAATGCATCGTTTCCGTGTGTGTGCGCTCGGCGCTGCCTTTTGCGTGGCGCGGCGATGGCGCAGCGGCGGGGGCCCTGGCGATCGGCGTGTTCGGACAGACTGGTATCGTTGCTATCCTTCGCTCATGGAGGAAAAAGACCGCGACATGTACCACTGCTACTACCCTTACTTGTTCGACCATGGCGACAAGATGAGCTTATACCCGAAAATCCCCGACAACCCCCGCGAATGGCAGGTGGAGCAGCTGCAGACAACGTACGACGCGATCCGCGAGGACAAGTACGACGCGTTTGTTCGCTTACGTGCAAAATTCCCCGAGCTCTACCAAGACACGTATGCCTGGGACAACCCGCCACCGTTTGGAGAGTTCAACATGTTTTACAGCGTTCGCTTTGGGATGATCGGTGTCAAGGCCTTCACCTGCAAAGACTACGATGACCTGGGCAACCAGTTTGACTGCACCGCATTCTGGTTTCCCGACAACCAGATTGTCAAGCACTCTACCCGTAACGGCGATGTGGGGACGGACAAGGTTTATGTTGGAGCGATGAACGTGCCGGTGGAGTTTCACAAACCGCATGTGGCGGCCTTTTACAAGGCGGCCGGCGTACCCGTGAAGCATGTGTCTGCCGGCTTTCCTGTCACGCCGGATGCGTACGCGCCGGTCGGGACCAAGCTTGATGTGCGCCACTTCAAACCTGGTCAGGAGGTGACCATCACCTTTCAGAACACCGACTACGGCTATCAAGGCGTCATGTTTCGCCACGGCTTTGACGGTGGCTATGTCTGGCTCGGTGACTCCAAGTGGCAGCGACGCCCCGGCTGCATGGGTGCAGAGGGACAGAAGCGCATCTACCCCGGTCATCGCATGGCAGGGCAGACGGGCGCCTCTGCGGAAACCTACGATGGTGTTCCGGTGTGGCGCATCGACTACAAGAACTCGCTCATCTACCTGCCCACCCTCATTGACGCCGATGTCGGGACTTACGTAAAGTTTAGGGACACCATCAACACGAAAGGATACACGCTGTGGAATGAGCACCGCGGCACCCCACCTTTCCCCACCTTTATCCCTAGCGAGGAGGAGGACCTCAGCAAACTGGCCACCGACGAAGGCCAGCTTACCTCTCCTCCGCTGTACATGTACTTCCGCGACGAGTTTGCCGCAGCGCAGCTCGTGACCCAGGCGGATGTCGAGGATGCCAAGAGTGCCAAGCCGGCGACCGCAGCGCCCAAGAAGAAGGTGTACGACCTGAAAAAGTACACTGAAGCCAGAAAGAAGTACCGCAAGAACCTGCAGAAGGCACGCAAGTACAAACTCATGGGCGTCCGAACGCGCGCTCACGAGAAGCAACAGGAGGCTCGGCGCGCAAAGATTCTGAAATATAAGCGCGTCAAGACGTGAGACGCGTGATTATTACGGCCCTATTGAAGCATCGTTTGCGAGCACCAGCGAGTTTGTGTGGGTTTGGTCAGCCGCATGATGAGGCAGAGAAGGTGTCTTGCGCGCACGGAGGCGCTGACGACGACGGTGCACGAGTGGACACCGTTGCTCGCTTTGTCTCTGTGGCTTGTCGCATCTCTGCCCGCGCACGTGTTCGCGTGCTGGTGCGTGTGTGTGTATTCAACACGCAGTCCCTCTGAGCCGCTCAGGGGGCTTGTCGGCCACAGCGTCATGCTTGCGTTTTCCACTGGCTTCCTTGCTGCCATCCCATCAGCGAAAAAGAAAGGCGAAGGCCCAGACACAGTAGGACGGTAGCGAGTGACGAAGTGAGTCGCGTCGCCAATGACCGCGCCGGCGGTAGACCAGCCCCAGTTGCACAGATGATTGTACTCATAGCTCGCCAAGAGAGTAAGTCGAGTCGTAAGTATCGGAGCTCGCCTGCGGCGAGTGTTATTTTTCAGCAAACACCCACCCACACCCACACACGCAGAGCCCACGCCATCAACCGGTTCGCACCACGATGATGTGAGAGCCATTACAGCACCAACGCCGTCTCCTGACGTTTACTCACACCCACCTAAAATAAATCCCTCCCTGACTTCTTACCGGCTGTCTTTTTTGTTCTTGAAGCTCTTGAGTTGTACCGCCATTCGTTCTTGTGTGCTTGTTGGTCCCTCATCCTCTACACTGCTCGCTCTGTCTCCTTCTGTCCTGCGTATGCGCCTGTAAGTTTGCAGAACAGGTTGCAGTTGCATGTTGGCCCCCTCCTCCTCCTCCTCCGCTTGCTCCCGAGGATCTCTTTCACTTCTGTGTGTCTGTGTTGTGGCATACACTCGCGGCCACATGCCAGAGCAGTGCGTTGGCTTATCACTCCCACTCGCCCTTCTTCTCTCCCCATGTCTTGCACGCTGATTCCTTACCACTGCGCCGCAGATTTTCCCCCACCAAGCGGCAAAGGCACACACTCCCACACACACACACACACACACACAAAACGATTGCTTTCGGATCGGGCCTTGAGTGACCCGCCATTGGTACGACGGACAGCAGAGGTGGGATCTACAGAGAAGGTCGCATTCGTTCGAGGCATTCCATCTTTCCACGCTCTTGCGCAGGCCCACCCTGACACAGACACGCGCACAAACGCTCAAGCAACAGAAATCCGTTCGCGCACGTGCCCGCGGATACACATAGAGACAAAGAGCGGCACAACGGTAATAATACAAAACATAAAAGCAAGTGGTTCTGCTTCTCGGTATTTTGTGGGTTTGACCGAGCCGGTGCGCAATGCAGCCTTCCGCGAACCATACTATTTCTGCGTCCCGGCTTAGCGCCGTTTTGGCGCAGTGGCAGGCTGCTGCTGCCCGTGGAGACGCAGCGGCGAAGCAGTGCTCCGCGTGGGCCTGTGTCTTTGGCGAGCGTAGCGTCAACACGCCCGATAACCAGCGTGGGCAGGCGATCCTTCAGTACCTCCTGGAGGCGAGGGAGCCGGTATGCAACACCGCCGCACTCATCACGGAGGATGTGACGCTCATTCTTCACGGAGCAGGCGTACGCGTTGCGGCGCCGCCGACTAAGCTCGAGGGCCACACCGTCGAGGTGGTCGAAGGGGTCGAGGCGGCGCAGGCGCGGGTCGCTGCCCTGCTCGCCGGAAAGACAGTTGGTGCCCCCGTGAACGAGTTTGCGATTCAGGAAGGCACATTTGCGTCAGCCTTCACTGAGCTCGTGCGCGGAGCCGTGCCCAGTGAGTCGCTTCTATCGGCTGCCCCTGCGCTGGGTGAGCTCCTTTTCGTGAAGGATGATGCCGCTCTTGGTTGCGTGGAGAAGGCTGCGGGGCTGTGCTGCGCTGTCTTTCGCCGTTACGCCCGCGACTGCATCGCAAACGAGATGGCGAAGAGGGACCCCAAAACCCTCTACGACGTGCGCCAGATGCTGTACGCCAAGCTGGAGCGGCCCAACACAATTCAGGCGCTCGAGTCGCTCGCAGTGGACGATTTTTCTCTCGTCACCGGACTGCCGCCGTGTCTCTTTCACAAGGGCACGTACAACTCCCAGCTTAACGTGGACGAGGACACCCTCAAGGCGGCGTGCAATGTTCCGATTCACGGGGATGTAGTTGTGGTCCGATTTGGCGTCAAGAACACAGGCTACACCGCCTTCTTCGGTCGCACGCTACTGGTGGCGTCGGCAGCACCGTCAAACGCGAAAGAAGCGTATCAGTTCGCCTACGATGTGAGCGCTAAGCTCATGGAGCTTCTTGTCCCTGGCGCACGACTGAGCGACGTGTACGCCGGCGTCATGCAGTACGCGAGGGACCAGAACTCTGACCTGGCCGCGCTCCTATCGAAAAACTTTGGTTTCTCTACGGGTCTTCTCGTCCTCGAGGCTCGCGGAAACATCTCGGAGAAGGGCACCGCGATCATCGCCGACGGGATGAGCTTTGTGATACGGGTCGTGCTCGAGTCTGTGCCCAGCGCAGGCGGTGAGGGCACCTTTGACGTGGAGCTCACCGACACGGTAATCATACGCGGCGGTGTGGCGGAGCTCAAGACAAAAGTGGCACGCAAGCTGGCGGAGGTTCTCTACGAAGACCTCGATGAAACGGCCGCCGCGGCGGAGGCCGCGCAGCAGGTGCATCGTGACTTAAGCAAGATCACTCGTCAGGGCCAGTCTGACACCATGATAATCTCGCGCGAGGCGCAGCGCGAGCAGGAGCTGCGGCAGCTCCTCAGCGAGCTGCACGCCGAGTTCCTAGCGGCAGGTGGCAAAAAAGGGACGCAAACCTCGACGAAGGAGTACCGCGCATGCGACATTGGCCGCCTGTCGTTTGACGAGCTGACTCCTTACAACCCGGAGGACCGGGTGCCGCCGCCGGAGAGCAAGAAAGGCATCTTTGTGCAGACGGACAAGAAGGTGGTGTGGCTGCCGGTGTGCGGCCGCGCCGTGCCCTTTCACGTGTCGACAGTGAACAGAGTGGATGTCAAGGCTGAGGGCGGCAAGTACACGATGACCGTCACATTCCATGCAATGCAGGAGGCCAACGTGGGCTACAAGCTGAACCCCACCAAGGTCTTCGTGAAGGAGCTGGGGTACTCGAGCTCGAGGGACATGTTCACGGACTCTGCAATCGCCATTCAAGGCATTCAGCAACGCATCAAGAACGAGGACGCTGCCCGAAAACGTGCCCTCACCTCCGCTTCCAACGGGAGGCTGACGGTGACGCCCAATCCGCTGCGTCTCCCGACAGTGAAGATTCGCCCGCCGATCACGAACGCGAACCGCCAGAACAAAGGCTGCGTGGGCAATCTCGAGCTGCATGCGAACGGGCTGCGATTCTCATTCCTCGGGGGTATCCCGATTGACATGCTCTTCGAAAACATCAAGCACGTCATCTTTCAACCTGCGGTGAAGAGCATCTACGTGATTTACCACGTTACGCTGAAGAAGCCGATCGAGATCAACCGCAAGAACGTGCTAGAGGTTCAGTTTGTGGCAGAGGTGATGGAGAGCAGCGAGCTCGCGAGTTCGGCTCGGAGATCGTTCGAAGAGGAGGTACAGGCAGAGGAGCGCGATGAGATGCGCATCCGGCAGACAAACAAGCAGTTCATCACCTTTGCCCACGCCGTGGAGGAGCGAAGCAAGATCAAGACGCAGCTGCCCACGAACCAGTTCTCGTTCGACGGCGTTCACGCTCGCTCCATGACCATGTTCAAAGGCAATCGCGAGGTCCTCTGGGCTATCAGCGACACCCCAGCCTTCACACAGAGCGTCGACGAGGTCGAGGTGGTCTCCTTTGAGCGCATCCTCCCAGGCAGCGCGACGTTTGACATGTCGCTCATCCTGAAGGACTACAACAAGCCGGTCATCACCATCAACTCGATCCCGCGCGACTCGCTCGACCACATTAAGGACTGGTGCCTGAGTGCACGGCTCTACTATATGGAAACTGCTGTGAACCCCAACTGGCGTACCACGATGAAGGAGATCCGCGAGGACCCCGACTGGGACCCGTGGCTGCGCGGGGACGGCTGGTCGGTGCTCAACAATGAGACGAACGACGAGGAGGACGAGGAGGAGGACGACGATTCCGACTCGGACTCGACGTACTACGAGGACGAAGATGACTCCTCTGATTCCGACGACAGCTCCTGGCTCGAGGACGAGGAGAGTGACCCGTCGTCTGGCAGCGACGAGAGCGACGAGGCGAGCGCCGCCAGCTGGGACGAGCTGGAGCGTCGAGCAGCCGCTAAGGACCGTCAGAGGGACATGAGCGATGACGACGACTACCACCCACGTAAACGGCAGCGTGCCGGTGCGGCGGCACCTGCGCCACCGGCAGCCCCCACTACCCGACCCTCCAAGATGCCGCTCAACATGGCTGGGCGCGCAGGCGGGGGCGCTGTTCCACCAGCGCGCCGATTCTAGGCGCGTTCCGACGCAGTGGCCGCTATTGCATGCGCGTGTGTGTGCATAGGCGACTCACAGCACTGGCTTGGCATTGATCAAGCTGTTCTCGTTACTCATACGATGTGTCTCTGTGCACTGTGTACGGGCGCTGATAAGTAACGCAATCACGTAGCCCGATAAGTGTGCCTATTGGTGGCGAGGCAGGAGCCGTTTGGGTAGGCAGAGTTGAGACTGCTGGGAGAGGCGGTGTCATGCCTCTAGCATTTCTGCGTTAATTGTGTTCATGAGCGTGACAGGGTCTATCGCTGTTGCTTTATATTTATTTTCCTATCCGCCTTGCTTCTCTCGCATAGATAAATCAGTGGAGGGTTGTAAACGACGAGTGTCTTGCAGCGGCGCAAGTAGAAGGAGCGGAAGGCGACAAATGTGTTGAGGGAATATGCGGTCTTATCGGTCAAGGTGCAATGAAGTGTGTCAGGTGTCAGAGCGTCGCGGAGGCAGAAAAAAGGGGGGGGGACGGCAGGGCGTATCCTCTGGGCTACTCCAGCGTGTCGTAACTCTTTTTTCGTTTATTTATGACGGCATCGCCCATCTTTGCAGACCACCCATCTCCACACCTCGGCTCCATCAAGAGTGAACTCGTAAAACTAGATGCTATGCGCTGTGTGGCGATGATAAACCGGTACTTGGCCTCGCTTCTTCGCCGCCTTGTCACTCCAACCCTTTCCTTGCTTCTTTACCTATCTCACGCGTGTTAGCGTATCCTCGCAGTCGACGTCGCTTACCAGACGAGCTGAGAAGCCGACAGCATGGCACGTTATTGGTCGCTCGATTTTCATGCCACCACTTCACCTACTCACATGCGGACAGCTGAGCCAACGAGGACCTAGTGTCTGAGTCGTTGTGCAGACAGGTTATGTACATGAGGTACGCCATGTGCGCACTGACTTGCCTAGACAACCGCTGCGGTACTTTCGCAAGGACGGCTTCTTGGTGTATCCGGGTAGCATCTTCGTGGATGTGCAACTTATGCGCTCACAGCTGCCCTCTGCGCTCTTGAGAACCAACTCAAAGGGTGATATGGTACCCCACATCTCGCTGGCCAACATGCACCCGCCGCCAAAGAGCCTCTGCGTTCACCGCGTGCTATCGCCTGTCGCCCACTCCAGGTGCTGCGTCACAGGTCGAAAGCCGCCGGCCACCATCCACCCTGACGACGCTTCTCGGAGCAGCCATCACGTACACCAGCTGGTCACGCGAGCGGAGCACGACGAGCCTGTTGCGTGCCTGATGAGCTGACGAGGAGGGGGGGGGTGGACGGTTATCACACGGCGCTAAAGGAGGTATGTAGCACACTTCCCCTGCTCGGAGCGGCTGAGATCTCACCGTGGCACTCTGTATCGCGCCTTTGCTGCAATCAAGGTGCGTAGTGTGTAGTCTTGCGTTCACAACACCCCTGTGTCCGACGTCCGTCACACGGAAGTACTGCCAGGGTTCACACCCGGTCTATGGGCGTGCGTCGCCTTAGTATCCGGCAGCTCAACAACGCTGACGACACCGAGCTGCGTGCGCATCGCTGTCCACGGTGAGGTGCTGGCGAAGGAGCACAGGAGCACAAGCGCGCTGCCTCTTCAGTGCTTGATACCCTCAACGTCACGGTGCGCAAGGCATGCTGCTCCTCCCACGACGGAACTGCATCGCGTGGATCTCGGCCGAGCCTATTCGTACTGTGGCGCCGAGGAGTCCGTAGCTGCTACATCCGTAGTACCGTGCGCTTCAGCGGCGACTTTGGGCAATTTCGGCATCTGCTGTGGGTGCACCCACGGGGCGGCAGCTCTTCTCGACTCCCTCTTGTCCGGTTGCGTGCGCGTCACACCGTACGCGCCGGCAGCATGACGCCGCTCTGGCACCGCTTCTACTCCCGTATGCGCGGTGGACAGCGCACCTGCGTGTGCGGCATCGTTTGTTCTCACAGTTTCATGGCCGTGCACGGCTTTAGAACTAAGGCAGCCTCAAGTTGCCACCCCTCACGCAAAGGAAAAGCAACGCAACACACTGCTGAATCAAGACTGTCGCAAACCTATGAGTTGCACGTGGTCACCTTTGTCTGCATCCTGAACTCTCGTGCCAATGTCAACGTTGTCTTTCCCTACACCTTCGCCTGCACCACATCTGATGTCTTCCCTTCTCGTCTCCTCCCCACTCACTATGGATTCTGTGCGCTTTGCCTCCCCGTTGTTCGCAGCACTTGCCTGCGGTGTGCCGCTGCCGTGTTTCACTAAACGAGCATGAGGTGTTTTCGTGCTTCCTGCTGCGCGCCGTCGCCGTGGCAGCGTGCGTGCTCAACGGTTGCAAGCGTGTCCGACACCGCCGATCTGGTCATTGTGCGTGAGTCGCCTCTCGACAACGTGGTGCTTCTCGAGATGAACAACGGGCGCGCCAACGTTCTGACGCCCGAGTTCATTTCAGCGTTCCTGAACAAGCTTAGTGACCTGTGCGACCCAGACAAGTCAAAGTGCAGCGGTATTATCCTCACATCCAAGAACCCCGGTGTCTTTAGCGCCGGACTTGACCTCAACGAACTCAATACAAACCTCTCGCAGGATCGATTTGCGCAGTACTGGAGCCAGTTCCAGAAGCTCTTCACCACCTTGCACGCGCTACCGGTACCACTGGTGGGCGCCATTAACGGGCACGCTGCGGCAGCCGGCTGCATCGTCGCCCTCGCTTGCGACTACCGCGTCATGGCAAGGAGACATCCTACAAAGCCCACCCACTTGACTATTGGTATCGCCGCCGCTAAGCACGGTTTTGTTGTGCCGTCTTACGTGGCTGCGTCTATGGAGCACGTCGTCGGATTTCGCAAAGCCGAGGAACTGCTCTGTATGGGCTTACTGCTGTCCGCTGGCGAGGCCTTGAAAGTCGGACTTGTCGACGAGGTCGTAGAGCACCACGACGAGACTGTTGTGCCTTGTCTGCAGTTCATGGAGAAGCTGCTGGAGCTCCCCTCCCCCGCACCGTATTGGATGATTAAGGATTTGTCACGTCGCCACATCCTTGCCCCGCTGTGCACTCCGGCTCTTCGAACACAGGACATGGTCAGCTTCTATAACCTCTTTAGCAATCTGCAGGTGAAGAAGATGTTAGCGGAACATGCACAGAAGTTTGCGAAGAAGTAGAGGACACCACCTCCCTTTCACAATTTTCTTTCTTGAGGCAATGACACACCAAGCCTGAATGATGTAGGCTAACTTATCACACCTCCACGACGACGCCGAATTTGAGAGGTCATATGCTAAGTTCTCGCAAGAAAGCAAACAAAGGATAAACACGAAGCCACCGCCAACACGACCCTCCGCTTTCACACGAAGGGAGATTACCCACCTCACCATCTATGTGTTTGTTTCCCAGCGCGCTGTGTCTTTCCTTTCTTTTATATGCCTGTCGCACTTCCTCGAGAGCTCTTCTCGCAGATTCTGGCCTGTGCGCCGCCTCGACGCACTGTAAAACTCTTCTGCTTGTAACCGCGCATCTGCTGAAGCTCTCATCTCCTCCCCGATTTATCTTTTGCTTGCCGCAGCAGAACCGGTTGCACTACTTCCTAATCGTACATCTTCTGCTCAACTCCGCTTCTCCTTCTCCATAGCGTTCGAACAAGCTGTTGCTACACTTTCCCGAAACGGGGAGAATAAGATGAGTATCTCCGCCTGCTGTCTTCCTATTCTCGATGTGGTTCTTGCTGAGGCAGTATCGCTTGCACACGCCAGGGCGGTGGTGTGTGACGCCGACGTATACGGTCTGTACGCGGCTCCACCCGACAAGGTCCTGCTTCACTGTGCATCGCGGAAACGGCTCCGAGCGTTTCTCCCTCAAAAAACCCTCACATTGCTCATTTGCTGCCAGCCCTGTCTCCACCATTCGAACGTTTTCGATAACTCCGCAGGGGTGTCTGTGAGCATGTTGGACACGGGTGCAAAAGCCACCTTCTGGTAGAGCGCGGGAACAGTGAAGAGCGCTACAGTGGCGCAGCTTATTTGCGATTGTGTTGTGCCGCCTACCGACGACTCAGCTGTTCGACCGCCAATTCCGCGCGCCTTTTTGGTGTTAGGCTGTGCCTTTTCCTTGCTTGCACAGCGACACCCTCTCCAACTGGACGGGTGCGTGACGGTGTACTAGTGTACTGGTGTACGCGTGTACTGGTAATCACTAGT